>NC_057701.1:3914068-3921568 GCF_014466175.1 Vespula pensylvanica | reverse complement strand
CGTACGTATGTACGTTCCCGACCGCTTTACGCGCTCGAACGTCGCTTATTGCCGTTCCCTATTTTTATCCTTTATATCCTGTACTGTACATTTTATTTTACAATGTTTTTAATTTCTTCCTTCATAGTTTCTTTCCCCTTTTGCTCCCTTGTTTTTTTTTTCTCTTTTTTCTTTTTTTCTTTCTTTCTTTTTTCCTTTTTTTCTTTCTTTCTTTTTTTTTCTTTTTCTTTCTTTTTCTTTTCTCTTGTCTCTTTTTTTTTAAACTTCTATTTCCTCGTGTTGATAGTCGTTTCGTTCTCTGCTCGTTCGTTCGTACGAAATGGAATCAAACGGCCGAGAGAGTTTGCTATTTTCCTAACACGATGGAGAAATGTCGCTGTACAATCACAAATTTTCATGATTCTTATTTCCGCACTGGTAATAGAAGTAGGAATAATAATAATAATAATAATAATAATAATAATAATAATAATAATAATAATAAATAAAAAAATAATCATGATCATAATATCTAATAATAATGATGATTACATTAATATAACGATAACGATAACAATAACAATAACAATAACAATAACAATAACAATAACAATAACGATAGCAATAACAATAACAACAACAGCAGCAACAATAACAACAACAACAACAACAACAATAATACTAGTAATAGTAATAGTAATAATAATAATAATAATGATGATAATAATAATAATACTTATTATAGTGGATAAATGAAAAAAGTTAGTGGAAAGGCAAGAAAGTTCAGTCCGCTAATTAAAATCACGAGGATGATCGATCGTTACGTATCGCGGATATTAATCTTAATGAGCCTAGTTTAATACTGTCTTCCTTTTCGTCCTTCTCATTCTTCATCGTAGTCATCGTTGTTACGACGATGGTGGTGGTAATAATGGTGGAAGAGCTCGCGGGAATATATATTTTTTTTAGTGATCCACCGTTGATTTGCTCCGAAGTTTGACCTTTTTTTCGAAGTTTGTCCGTGTACTCATTCAAATTTCTCGCACAATTCCGCGATTTCACAAAGAACGACGCAAAGAAAGGAGTAAAATATCTCTTCCCTCGTTTACGACGAAATATCGAATAGAAGACTGCGTGGATCTATAGATCGACTCTTTCTCCTTTTCGCTTTCGCTCGCTCTCTCTCTCTCTCTATCTTTCTATTTTCCTATTTTTCTATCTTTTTCTCTCTTATCTGGAAAGTAGAACGAGCCACGCCTATATATATAGAAATATATACGAATACACATATATATACGCGCACACGCATAAGTATACGCGTAGATATTTGTATTTTAAGTAACTCTGCGATCGCTCTTTTCTATTCGACGTTCGACCAATGAAAATGGCGCGGATCATTTTACGCTTCGATAATAGATAATCTATTTGATAAACGTATCAACCTAATAAAGAACGCGAGTTTATATCCGACGACGGGCGTAGCGAGTAATCTATTTATTAAAATCCATCGTTAGCCGAAAGATTTATGCATCGATCGACCCGTTAAATTCAATTTTGGCGATAAGGTATTAAATTTCCCGGCATACCCAGTTATATCCTGCCTATCGAAAAATATTCGCCCGTTCGAGCGTGCGTTCATAATGGAGTGCGTTGTAACGCGATGTAAATGTGTTTTGGATCGCGAACCGTGAACGATAGCGATGGATTATTATCGTTAAGCCGTGGGGAAAGCGTCAAATTAATTTATACCAACGAGAAGCAGCATTGAGTGCTCTATACAAGTGCATGCGCGCGCATGTACAAACACACACACACACACATACACAAAATAAACTTATCCTGTGTCCTATGCAAAACATTCGATTTCTTAGCT
Organism: Vespula pensylvanica; assembly: GCF_014466175.1. Lineage (NCBI taxonomy): Eukaryota > Metazoa > Arthropoda > Insecta > Hymenoptera > Vespidae > Vespula > Vespula pensylvanica. Next base: position 3,919,716 of record NC_057701.1, on the reverse strand, counting down.
AATCGTAGATGAGTTGGAAGAATATATAGCTCGTCTACGGTGCCTCAGGACGAATAGAAACTTGCCGACCTTTTTGAATAATGAACGTCGTCGTACTCATCGTGCTTCGTCATCTTTATATATATGTGTATATATTTATATATGTGTATGTATGTATGTATATATACATACATACGTACACGCACTGGTACGTATATATGTGTGTAATATATATATATATATCCTCTCGTTCTCGTTATAGTTCAAGTCGGTGGTCTTTTCTACTTCCTTCGTTAGATCCTTTCCTTTCATCCTTCCTCTATCCTTCCTCTATCCTTCCTTTACTCACTTCCTTATCTTTCCTTGCACGCGCTGACGTTGGTATAACAGAGTGACTATGTGTGTGTATATGTGTATATATATATATTTATCTCTTTCTCTTTCTTTTCATCTTTTTCTTTCTTCTCTCTCCCCCCCCTCTCTCGGTTCTAACTTAGGAGATTCTAAATCCTCTTTTAAAGAGAGACTTATGGCTCTACTGTTCGAATTAGCATCGTCTGAAAAATTCATGGAATCTTTCTCGCGAGAGAATCGAGAAAAAAAAAAGAAAGCAGAGAAAGGGAGATAAAGAGAGAGATAAGAGAGAAAGAGATAGAACGAGAGAAAGAGAGGAAGATAGAGAAAGATAAGAAAAGAAACTTTAATAAGTTTTTCTAACGATCTCTCGAATTTTGTTACAGGGATGACGATCCGGGCAGCGATGTCGAGGCTGGAGAGTTATCGCTGATCCTAAGGACGTAGGACCTTAGGCCGTAGGTCGTCGGATTCGCTTCCACGATGAGCGTATCACTACGGATTTTGGCGTTGATCGGCTTAGCCGCGCAAAACGTGGCTTGGCCGCAGGATCCCGTTCCCAGGCTTCACGTCAAGCATCGTGAGTAATGTGGCATTATACCTCGCAATGATATCTCGCAAGTGCTATATCGACTTAAACCAAAAAGAAATCATCTCGGATACAAAATAATATTGAAAAAAAAAAAAAAAAACGAAAAAAAATTTTTTTTTACTTTTTCTTAATCTTTTTTTTTTCTTTAAGTAAAAGAACAAAAATTTTGATCGGATTCCTTCGAAATAGATTAAGAAAGAAAAAAAAAAAAGGAAAGGACAAATCGAGGTGTAATTATTACGTATCGATAGTAATCTGTAATTCGATAGATTTACAACGACATTAATTTTCTCTCTTATCGCGTATTGAAATAAAACGAAAATAATGAATAATAATACTTAGGCAAGTCTCCGATCAGGTTCTATGACAGTTATATACATACACACATACATAGTTTAGTTTCCCTTATTAGAGCGAGAAAGTATACGATATTGTACTTATTATACTCGTATATTCTACAACTGTCTACGTCTAATCTTCTTATGATCTTAAGAGAGTCAGCGAGAACTATAATTCAGTATATCTAGCGCAGTGAAACATTTACGAACATATATACCTCCTTACGATTCTTAAATCTGTTGATTGCAAAGCCGGACAACGTGAAGCTTCTCTCAACGAAAGAAGAAACAACATCCCGGAGCATTGAAAGACCAGCTGGTCTACTTCTTAACGGTCTTAAGAGTAGCAATCCCAAAGAGTTTTCAAACATATCAACTTGAACGTAAGAATATATGTAGATACGCGCGCGCGCAAGTAACCAAATAAACATACGTATGTGGATATAGATCGGATAGATTTCGTGCACCTGTGGATTCGATCATAGAATGATTCAAGGGTTAAAAGTAGGACAAGTTCTAAAACTTGAACTCTGTCTTTCTCTCTTCTGATAGAGTAAACGAGAAAAAGAGAGAGAGAGAGAGAGAGAGAGAGAGAGAGAGAGAGAGAGAGAGAGAAATAGGGCTTACAAGAGGGTTAACGACCGGTCGAAATCCGTGAGCGAATACGCCCTCGTAGCTTTTGACGCGGATCAAATATTGGCGTGTGTCGCGTGCGTCGAGCATCACTGCGGCCGCTTTGGTAAATCCTATCGAGTATTCAATTACGGTAGAAGCGACGCTCACTCGCTCGCGAGTAAGCGAGTGAGTGAGAATGAAAGATAGATAGAGAGAGAAAGAGAGAAAGAGAGAGACAGAGTGAGAGAGAGAGAGAGAGAGAGAGAAAAAGAGAGAGAGAGAGAGAGAGAGAGAGAGAGAGAACGAGCTTGCCACACAGTGACACCACTGTCGATGCACTGTCTGTCTCTTCTGTATAGCTAGTTGCCATAGAGTTAGCTCAGAGATGAAATTGGCCAGGCTTGTGTATCGTGATTCGGGACTACGAAAGACATATGTATCTGAATTGTGTGTGCATACGTGTGTGTGTATGTATTGTACTTTAACGCTCGACTTTCAATATCTATTTTACGAGCCACCTGGTATATAAACCTCTTTTGGTGTTTCCTTCTATCGGTATTATACATTTTAATTCTCTTTTATTTACAAATCGATCTATTGGATCTTTTGCCTCCACCCTCTTACGTCTGCACCAACACCTATATCCCAGTGTTTTATTTCGCTAATGCGATTGGTTCTCTCTCTCTCTCTCTCTCTCTCTCTCTCTCTCTCTCTCTCTCTCTCTCTCTCTGTTTTACTCTCTTTTTTTCTCTCTTTCATTTTCATTGATCGAAAAGCAACACGTCATCGTCTGATTTAAAATAATTCTTCTTTTTTCTTATTTTTCTTTTTTCCCTCCCCTTTCTACGTTCCTTTTTGACGTCGTTATTATTGTGTCGGGGGACGTAAAACAAAGTGAAATCCGAGAAGAAACGTTCTCCGTAACACGAGATACTCCGTGAGCGTAAAAACGAAGACACGGTGTCGCCTTTTTCGTAAATAAAACGTTGGTAAATTATTTAAAGAGAGAAAGAGGAAGAGAGAGAGAGAGAGAGAGAGAGAGAGAGAGAGAGAGAGAGAGAGAGAGAGAGAGAGAGAGAGAGAGAGATAAAGGTTAGAAGTTCCATGAACCTCGGTGAGCGGTTTGAAATTCGAAACGAGAGGAAGTTTCGTAGGTATATCGTCGAAGTTGTGATAAGAGGAGGGTTAGTTAAACGTTTCGATAAGCCGATGCGCTTTTTGCATCGGCCAAGTCCTACTACGAATCTTATATACACGTGACATACGAACTTATATATGTATGTATAGAAACATACGTAGCTACGTACGTACGTATGTATATATATATATATATGTACATACAATGTGCATACATAGATACATACATATGTCGGTATGTAGGTTAGCCATTCGTATCGCTACGATGTGGAAGCCGTACACTCGACTGGCTTTTGCGAAGAGTAAGTAAGCTCGTTAGGACTCGGAAGAACTTTGTTAAGCTCCAGAAAGTAAAAGAGAGAAAGACATATATATATATATATATGTTTGTATGAGTATGTATATATATATAGGTATATAAAAAAGTATAAACGAAACGTCGACTACGTTTCTGAGGAAATAAGAAACTTTCGGATAGGTCGGTTCTCTTATTGGCTAGTAACTTCGGCTAGCAATTTGATCGACCAATCATTGATCGATGTTAGATTGTATCGTAGTTGTCGTCGTCTAGTCGACGAACTAGTAAAACTCGAGTAGGATATGACTTAATCGAGTAATTATTCGTATCTGTATATATTACTTGTGAGAAAAGTGTATTTTATTATTGAATTCGATGTAAAGAAAGAAAGAGAAAGACATAGAAAGCTTTCTTATCTGGATATATATATATATATATATCTGTCGCGTAAATAATGATTATCGCTAAAATCGACATTGCTTTATATTTCTCTCTCGGAACGCCATATCTCTTTCTTAGTCGAGTTACAGGGGACCCATCTCTCTTTCTATCTCTCTATATCACTCTCTCTTTCTCTCTCTCTCTCTCTCTCTCTTTCTTTCTTTCTTTCTTTCTTTCTCTATATCGTAGTAAGATCGTAAAGGTACCCCAGTTTCATATTCGAGAGACGAGGAAGCTAAAAAGAGAGAGAATGAGAGCGAGCGACAGAGAAAGAAAGATAGAAAAAGAGAGAGAGAGAGAGAGAGAGAGAGAGAGAGAGAAAATAGAAAAAAAAAATGAAAAAACAAGACAGAAAAGATAAAGATAAATGTATGGAGAAATACGGAAAACACGTAAAATACACATGCGAGATAGATCATCGTACGTACGTAGGTAACATTCGTTCCCGTAATTTTACATAATTCTGAGATACGTTGTAAGTAAGTACCCAGATACGCGTGTATGTATCTCTGCATATAAGTAATCGTTTATTCCACGTATCACGATAATAACCGATATTGAACGATAACCGATCGGAATGATGTTATGTAAGAGCGTACGATATCAAGCGGATGATTTGACGGATATTCGCTAGCGGAAAGCACCGATTGTAACGTCGAATCGCGATTCGACTCAGTCCGACGCTTTAACGACTAAATGGATATTCTTGAGTATATGTATATGTGTGTACATATGTCGATTCTCTGTTTCTCTCTCTCTCTCTCTCCCTCTCTATCTATCTCTATCTATCTCTGTTGCTACTCTGCTGTCTCTATATGTATATGTATGAGCGCTTTTGCGCACGTTAGTCTCTAAAAGCGGTACTTACTTTCTCGTGCTTCCGTCCTAAATTCTATCCAGAAAACGAGCACCGTGAATCTCTCCTTTTCTATATTCTATCTCTCTATCTCTATCTCTTTCTTTTTATTTCTCTATCTCTAAATCTTCTTCTCTCTTTCTCTCTCTCTCTTTCTTTCTTTCTTTCTTTCTTTCTTTCTTTCTTTCTTTCTTTCTTTCTTTCTTTCTTTCTAGCGTTGAAATAGAAAAGTAAATCTAATGATCGAATTAAATCGGAGTAATCGCATCTCTCGTTCTAATCGGTATAGAACGTTAATTGATCACGAATAATGTGATCTCGAATTTCTATTCTCGAATCCAATATCCCGCATTAAATTAGAACTTTTATGAATGACGAACGTCGTCTATTATTTTCGCGCGTTTAATAATAATTTAAAAACGTGGACATTATCCTGGAAAGTTACGATTAGTACTTTTATGTTCGATGGATTTTGTTATAAATGCTTTACTATTTTCTCCTTTGTGTGACGTCTGATTTTTTTATTTTTTTTTTTATTTGTCCTTTTGTTTTTTTTTTGTTTCGATCGTTCGCTCGTTTGGTTGTTTGTTCTTTTTTTATTCGGTAACCAATAATCATAATCATTAAATGTTTATAATTATATATAATTATAATTAGTAAATCTGTATTGAAAGCTGAATCTTGAAATTGTAACTATTGTATGAAATAATTATTCAGAAGAAATTTAATCGTTTGTTGTTTCAATGCGTTAATAATATGAGACTTTTTATCACTGTTCATTAAAACTAGTTATACATGTAATCACGAGTTATATATGCTTAAAATAAGATATTTTTCTAGATTTAGAATTAAATTTCTTTTATTTTTATTTTATATATATATATTTTTCTTTTTTTTTTTCATAAAAAAGATCTAAAATGAGTTTGATCAAAGGAAATGTAAAAAAGGTTAGGTAGAAGAATGATCGTCCACCATATTCTTTCGTAAATGACAGAGAGAGAGAGAGAGAGAGAGAGAGAGAGAGAGAGAGAGAGAGAG
>NC_057701.1:3910569-3913987 GCF_014466175.1 Vespula pensylvanica | reverse complement strand
AGAGAGAGAGAGAGAGAGAGAGAGAAAGAGAAAGCAAAAAACGTTCTTTAACTCGTTTCGTGTCACATCAGTAGAACGTTGAATAAGAGAAATATCATGATAAAAAGAGACAGAGGAAAGAGAGAATTTTAAAGGAAAGTTAATCGTTGAAAAGGAAAAGGTAGGAAAAGGAAGAGAGATAGAGAGAAAGAAAGAAAGAAAGAAGGAGAGAGAGAGAGAGAGAGAGAGAGAGAGAGAGAGAGACTGGAATAAAGATAGAGAAACTAACTGGACAGCTATGACGATTTCGATTAAGTGGATTTTCCGGAACTTTTCAAGCGCAGCGATTTTGAAAAGAAGAAGAAGAAGAAAAAAAAGAAAGAGATAGAATAGAGAGGAGGAAGATCGTAGGAAAAGGAGGAAGAGAACGTGTTTCGATTTGATTGATCGTCCCGCGGGAAAACTAGCAATGTTTCTTTCTCTCTCTCTCTCTATATATATATATCTTTATCTCTATCTCTCTCGCTCTCTCTCTCTATATTTCTATCTCTATCTCTATCTCTATCTCTATCTCTATCCACGTGACCGTTCCTACCTACGTGTCCGCTCGATTCCGCGTGGAGCAAACGTCCTTCCTTCCATCGTAGATCCCCGTCGATCCCCGTCGATCCATGACCCGCGCACTTCCTCTAGAATACCGTCCTACAACGGATAGATTTATTAATGTCTTGGGATCGAACGCTCCTGGGAATGACGGGAAATCGATAAGACGCAGGGAGCCTCTCGCTCACTTCTTCAGCTTCGGCACAATAAAATTGTATTACGAATAAATGATCGGGAGACTGAGGTAAACTTCGTTCCCATTGTCATCGGAAAACTTCGAAACGTTTACGAGGCAGCAGGGAAAAAGAAGGAGAAAAAAAACGAAAGGAATTTTTCTTTCTTTCTTTCTTTTTCTCTCTCTCTCTCTGTCTGTCTGTCTGTCTGTCTGTTTTTTTTGTGTTTCTTTCTCTTTTTTCTTTTTTTTTTCTTCTTTTTTTGTTCGCTATTTTTTATGACCTTGGAAACGTGTCGATGCATTCAATGGATAAGACCGGGAATATTTGATTTTCGGAATATTCGATGCTTCGTTTTATGGCATAGAGAATCGTTTAATTACGATATGTTTCGTGTTATGTAAAAATGTGTTATACGAATCGCTTAGATCTTGTTGAAGAATATTATAGCGTTATTTGTTAGGAAATGTATGTTTATAAATTAGGTATTTTTCTTTTTTTTTCTTTTTTTTTTCTCTCTTAAAAAATGTATTCATATAAATTTTTGATCATCATAGAAATTTTCTCTCGATGGTTGTCAAAATTGTATTTGTTATAATATACATTAATATTTGTGAAGTTTGATTAAGAAGCTAAATTATATGTTGATAATATTTTTTGTCTTTTATCTTTTACTTTTTTTTTTCTTCTTTTCTTTGATTTAGTAATTTAAATACATTAATTAATTAGCAGACTATAATATAGCAGTATATAATCAGAGGAGATACATGCGTCTGTGTTATACGAGGATTATATAAATGCGGAAATACATATTTATAAAAGAATTTATAACAAGCTTATTATAAGAAATTTAAATTTCTAACCATAAAAATAAATTTGTTATAACATAAAAAATATTATAAAGTTTTAAATACAGTTAAATTATACACAATTAATAATAAAATACATAAAATTATATATATATATATATACACAGAGATAATATATTTAATTTATTTAACATTTTTCACGCAATCGTATATCCACTCTCAGTTATTAATTATAATTATAGGTTATAATTGTTACCTTTCAATGACAATAAAATGATCATTTTTTAAATGTATGAACCATTAAAGAAAGATGCAATGGCATTCATATGAAATACATTTTTTATTTTAGTCAATATACTACTTATCGTATTATTTAATGGAAAATAATACTTCGTGTGTTATACTTATATACAGAATGTCTCATTTTAAACGATATAGCTAAATATCTTCGATCTTATCTCATCTTATTATTTATAAAAAAATGTTTTAAATAAAAGTTATTAAGGGGGAAATATAATATATATTACAATTATTTCATAAAAGGTGTTGTTGTCAAGATACAGAAGTCGTAATAAGTTGAATCGGACAAATTTGGTTATATCGTTTAAAATGCGACACCCTTTATATATTCGTTGGAAATACGATCTCAAGAGTCAACAATATTTGAATTTAACTTTTTCGATAGAATCGTTGACTTTAATTGACAGTCACTAAATACATAAACAGTGTTTTATCAAAAACAATAGAAATATTATATTTAAGGTGCTTAAGTTACATTGGACAAGTCATATATATACCTTATAGTTATATACAACTCGAACACATACAGTTACATGTAACTTTTAAGTACTAGGATGAATAATAAAACTTTATTTATTGACAGTCGAAAGTAGGTTATCCGAAAAATATTAACAGATAGATAATATTAAACCTTTTCAGAGATAATATCAATGTAGAACTTTGAAATGTTACTATGCAAAATAAAGCTAAGACATTTCATTTATTATTAGTTACAAAATGAGTATAAATTATTAGTTTCATTATAATAATAACACGAATTAATAGATAATTATACAACAAAAATATTTCAAATTATTTGGATAGTTAACTATTTAACTTGTTATACGAGTTCTTTTGATCTTTTTTTTTTTAATTATACGATGATCCACTACACACACACATACACATACATACAAAAACAAAAATATATATACATATAACAAAAAATATATATATACACACACACACGTAACAAATATATATATATATATATATATATATATATATATACACATGTATAACGAAATAAATTTTTAACAAAAAAGAGAAAAAAGGACGATAAGCGCTGATTCAAAAGATAGAGTTTTTGTGCTTACGAATGGAAAAAAAAAACTAGTGTAAAAAAGTTACCGTAGATATTTGTTGGTTGGAAGTTGGAATGGCGTAAAGATGAAGCTTTCCGGCGCGCGTTCACCGGAAAAAGGAGAGAAATCTCGATTTATATGCGCGTGTATGTACACACGACGAGGCTTGGAGAATAGTGAGTTGAGAGAGCATGCAAGGAGCGAGCGAGAGAGACAGAGAGAGAGAGAGAGAGAGAGAGAGAGAGGGAGAGAGACAGACCGAGGGTAAGGTCGGTCGAATATCCATGTGTTACTAGGGAATCGAATAAAAGCGTCATATGGGAAGAGAAGGAGCACGGCCATAATCCATATTCCAATTTTTCCTACGCTATCTTTTCTCTCTTCGAACGTTTATCGAATCAATGCCTTTAAAAAGTTTCACGTCGACGTTAAACATTTTTGTCTTCGTGAAGCTCTCTCTCTCTCTCTCTCTCTCTCTCTCTCTCTCTCT
>NC_057701.1:3908342-3910486 GCF_014466175.1 Vespula pensylvanica | reverse complement strand
TTTTTTTTTTTTTTTTTTTTTTGAAACAAATCAATGACTCGTTCGCGCGTCAAATTGCAGTCTGATTCCGGTCGGGTTTCTCTTGGTCATGTGAGGACACGTCACACCACGTAACCCGCCATTTAAACTCCCGAATCGATGAAAATCAATGAAAATCGTTCCTTCTCGTTTTCCTTCGTTCCTTTTCATTCTGACTCTGTCGGCACAATTTATGAAGTTGAGATAAGCACTCAGAGAATACACAGAGAGAGAGAGAGAGAGAGAGAGAGAGAGAGAGAGAGAGAGAGAGAGAGAGAGAGAGAGATTTGTTCATTCTCAATCATCGAGATGGACCGCTTGGGATGCTGTGAGAGGTGAGGATTCATTCATCTCGCGAATATTTCCATCCGATCGGACGTTCGCAATTGTCGAAATGGGGCGAGAACGCGACGAGCTACTACCGATCGACGAAACGTTACTTGTACTTTACTCCTCTACTACGATACGAAATAAAGGAGATAAAAAAAAGTGAACGAGGACACAGGGTATTACCTACATATACATATACGTGTATGTGTATATATATATATATATACACGTAACGTCATGAGATATTCGTGTATAAATGTGTATGCGTATTCGTGTGTCTACTACTACGAACGAAGGAGGGCTTTAGATAACGTTGTCCATTCCAAACGGGTATGTACGATAACGAATACCAGTAACAACAAGAACAACGACAACGATACAATAAGAACAATACAATAACAACAGGGGCGACGTTGCATGAACAGGTTCGTTTATTTGTGTCGTTGTTGTTGCTTTTTTTTCTTTTTCTAATTCTTTTTTTCCCTCCACGTTCCGCGAATGTCTTTTCGTCGGAATAAAAGTTCCTGTTGTCGTAAAGATAAATCTCATTTATTTCATCGTTACCAACGAAGCTACGATTTCGTCTATGTTGCAAACTTTTCCTATTTCGAATCAAAGATCGTACGATTCGCCGAGAAATTCAGAACGTTTTTCTTGAGAGACAAAGAGAGAGAGAGAGGGGGAGAGAGAGAGAGAGAGAGAGAGATTTATAAGTTCACTATCATAGTTGTTTCAAAGGATTACTAAACTCTTTTTCATTTTTATAAGTTTTATACTGTTCATACATTTTTTCTGTTTCTAATCTCTCTGTCTCGCAAGATCAATCAACTTCAATAATCATCAATAATCGCGTTCCGGAGTTCATCGGCGTGTTGTTCCTCATGGAAGTTTCTCGTTGTCCAGACTACTATTACCATCGGGTGAAAGGAGAGGAAGGGGTTAGCGCAATAAGAGAGAGTGAGAGCGACAGAGTGAGAAAGAAAGAGAGAGAGAGAGAGAGTGAGTGAGTGAGAGAGAGAGAGAGAAGGGATACGTAATTCAATTCCAAGAGCAATCTCCGCTCGCAATTGTCGCGCTAGTCTCCGAAAGCTTCGTAAATAATAAACGAGAAAGGAAAGGCACCATTCTCTCTTCATTGTTTTAAGATAAGCTACAAACGATAAGTCCTTGAGAAGCAATAACACAAACCGCCGGGTAATTAGATTATTGAATTAATCTTTGAGCTACCAATCCAAGCATTTAATAAGAAATGCGCTTGTGGATTCGCGTGGAATGATACGGAATATTTTTTCTCGGATAGATCGGACCTATTAAAAGTATTCTTGGATTATGATGCTATTTGTTTTACATGTTTTAATACTTTCGAATTTTTTATCTTTTTATTTTCTTTTAAGAAATTCACAAATTATACATAAATTACGCAAGAAGTAAGGTCGTATAAAATTTACTCGTTTTTTTGCTCTTAAAACACGAAATTAAGCGTATATATTAAATAATGCATATATTTTTGATGAAAGTACTTAAACGTACCTAAGGGCTACCTAAAGGATAAAGTACCTCGTAGATGTGACATAAACGTATAAAATAACATATAGAAAGGAATATATATATACGTATACATATACATACATACATACATACATACATACATACATACATACATACATACATATATATATGCAGGCATATACAAACACAGACAGACACACGTACACACACCTACAAAAAATATATGTTCGTATATGTATATTATGCGTTCTGTTTTACATACATTCTCTCTCTCTCTCTCTCTCTCT
>NC_057701.1:3899010-3908242 GCF_014466175.1 Vespula pensylvanica | reverse complement strand
TCTTTTTCTTCTTCTTCTTCGTTTACACGCCTTCATAATCTTTCGAGTCTATCTCGATTTTACTCGCGAGAAGGATGGATTCTGCAAATGTAAATTGCTTTTCAACATTTCTCCGGACTTATCTTTTTTCTTTCTTTTCGTTTCTCTTTCTCTAGATCTTTCTCCTTTTCTCTCTCTCTCTCTCTCTCTCTCTCTCTCTCTCTCTCTCTCTCTCTCTCTCTCTCTCTCTCTCTCTCTCTCTCTTTCTCTTGCTCTCACTTGCTTGCTCCCACTCATACGGCACCGCCACGACACGGATTTAACTCGTGCAGCTTTTCAACTTGCGACTCTCGAGTGGCTCTCCTCTACGCTTCGTTGTGTATCCAACGATTAAAATTCTTACAAAGTGGCCACTTCTCTTTTCCCTCTACGTCTTTCTTCTTCGTTTTTTTTATCTTTTTCTTCTCTCTCTCTCTCTCTCTCTTCCCCCCTCTTTCTTACTTGTGCTTGTAGACGAGGATGATCTTTTTCTACATTTTTGTCACAATTTCTGAATCATTTAAAAATGTTTTTCATTCTCTCTCTCTCTCTCTCTCTCTCTCTCTCTCTCTCTCTCTCTCATTCTCTATCATCTATCTGTTATCTACCTATGTATCTCTGTCTCTCTTCCTCTTTATCTTTCTTTGTCAATTTTGCTATACTTTTTGTTTTCAATTTTGTATTCTTTTTTTTCTTTTTTTTTCTAACCTTCTTTCTTTTTCTTTCTTCTTGGACAAAATTATATGGAAACATGAGAAACGGTCGGTGGTATGCTCGAAATATCGTTCTTTCGTTATTCCATTCAGAGTCAGGCACTCTCACGAAAGCCTCGAAAGTTCGCGCTTCGTTAACGATTCTTTTTCGTTGCACTATCTCGAGATAAACGAAACACACGTAGACTAATCAGTGGATGTAGAGCTGTGTACAGTCGCCTCTAGCCGTTGCCTCGTGATTAGCCTCGTTCTTTTCAAGCTTAAAGTACTGATTTCTTTTTTGAAATCTTTACTTTTAATTTATTTATAAGAACGACGAGGTTCTATGATATATCGTTCGCTTTGTTAATTTTCGCGTTTCTTACATGTAAAAAAAAATTGTGTTAGATCTTAAAAGCAATCGTAAAAGGAATACATTCGTTAATTAACTTTCATTTTGAAAACTAAGAAGAATAATAAAAAAAAAAAAATTCGATCGAAAACTTTTGTTATTATTTAATATCGAGTATGAGAATTATGAAAATTATATCTTTACAGGGATAGCATAATAAGCGTAATAGTCATTTTACGCGCTTGACTTTCTCTGTTCTTCATTCTCTTCGAATGAAATTATGCCGATGATAGCTTTTATGCATTTTAAATCGAACGAATTAAAATAAAATAAGCTATTGCGTATCGATTTCTTTTAATGTAGAAAATATTTTTCCTTTTTTAAGAGGAAAAAACAAAAAAAAAAAAAAAGAAAAAGAAATGAAACATAAGAGGGAAAGAAAGAAGCCATGAAGAATAAGCAGATGATTTATTGATCGTTGTTATCGTCTGTATTCTTTACGTAAGAAGATCACATTAGCTCTGAAAAGATATCGTAAAAAAGAAAAAATTAGCTCGTAAATGCTACCACGAGTTTGCAATTTCATCGCATTATATTATCTTTTATTTAAAGAACGAATAAAAGAGAAGAAAATCAAACAAAAAAGGAAATACAAAATTAAAACTCTTTATTGTCGTCTTAAATTAAATAAAAATAAAGCAAAATTAATTTTTTTTACATAATGATCGCAAATAACATTGCGACGAATTGAGATAAATAAATTTATTATACGCGTTTCTCATCTTGGACTGAAATATTTTTTAATTAATGAATTATACGGATTAAACGTCAAACGAATTTAAATAAAAGGAATTGTTATCCTGTCGCGATCTCGTTTTATTTACTAAGTAGATATTAAAAAAGAAAGAAAGAAAGAAAAAATAGAAAAGAATATTTTATAAGAAGATCGTATTAAAAATAAAATGAATTTAAGCCCAAACAATCTCTCTCTCTCCCCCCCCTCTCTCTCTCTTTCTTACATATAAATTACATTTAAATTAAGAAGAATATTTTTCTCCGTAAAAATTGTACGAAAGAAAGAGATCATTTATCAGGAAAATTTTATCATACAGATAGGATAGATAGATAAGAAAGATCCTGAGCTGGCTGGCAAATATCAATCTTAAAGGTGGAAACCGATATAAGGAAATATTTTCTATCGGTACCACTCCTTCGGAAAATTATACGTAAAAACGTGTATATCTTTCGAATAGTCGTAGAACACGCTTTTCTGACGTACGTTTTCTCGCATACTCTCGTACTTCCACTCGTTCTCCTATGTGACTTTACGAGAGCTAGCCAGCTAGCTGGAGCAAGCAAGCAAGCAAGCAAGCAAGCAAGCAAGCAGACAGCCAAGCAGGCAAGTAAGCAAGCTACCGTGCACAGGCAGCACATCAGGTATGGCATCAAGCTATAGCATCAGCAGTGCTAGTAGCATCTATCGCGAGTACGTATGTACGTCCACCCTCGCGGCGTTTTACGATCCTCGTATTTATACGATCCTTCTTTTGCACCGGTTTATATATATAGAAAACTTCTTACTTAGGCAGACTCCTGTTGTTCTATGTTTGTATAAAAAAAAGATAGAGAGAGAAAGAGAGAGAGAGAGAGAGAGAGAGAGAGAGAGGGAAAGGAAAGAAGAAAAAATAAAAAAAAAGAAAACCAAATCGGAAGAAAAGGCTCGCATGCGGATTGCTACGACTCGAGTGGTACGAAGCGGAATAATAAAAGAAGGAAAGCAGCTCAAGCGATAGGTAGACGACTAAGAAAAAGAAGAAAGAGAGAGAAAGAAAGGGAAAGAGAGAAAGAGAGAAGAATAGAAAACAGGAGGTAAGGTCGTGTTGCTGACATCGAAATGCCAGAGAATATCGATTGCTTTACCCTCGTCGATGTCTTCTCTCTATTTCTCCTTTCATCTCGGGATCTCTATTCTCCTATCGCCATCTTTGTCATCCGTCGAGAATCAGCCAGAGTTCTTCGAATTCTATCTCCCATCTTCGTCTATTTCATCTCGAAATCGGTTTCATCTCGGCTCGTTGCTTGCAGCAGAGCGTGCCTTTTTCGGGTGATCCATATTACCCTTTTCCTTTCTTCCTTATCTATATTATGCACACATACTTTCTCATTGTCAGACATGTTCGATTTTTCGACACGTTTTTACGAACATATAATATCTCTCTCTTTCTCTCTCTCTCTCTCTCTTTCTCTATCTATCTGTCCATCTATCTATCTCTTTTCAACATACAAAAACGCGTTCTCGCTTTTAACGTTTTTATATTGACTATATACATTTCCAGTTAAAGTAACACTAACTTAGGTTTCGACCAATCGCTTTACTCGATTTCGGCCATTCGTAACAGTGGTCTATAGCGATCGAAAAATTCAATATATTGGAATTTTACTGCTACGGTTCTTACGAATAGCCAATCAGATTGAGAGGTTTCTTTGAGGTCACAGTTCGATGCATTAAACGAAGCGTTCGTAAAGGTGACCGCATAATCACAGATATTTTTGGTTGTATATTCGGACAAATTTGTAATCGCTCGAAGATAATAGATAAATGATAGAATTTAACTCGTTGCAATTGTTAAAGATTATTATCAAAATTTTACGAAATATTTCAGAAATATTCGCAAATTAATTATTCACTTTTATCTATAGGATGTACCGTAGCAAATGAAGTAAACAGCGTCGTGGTTGCCTTAAGTCAAAGTTGTTTTAAGGACCGTTCACACACGCGTCACGCACGTAATACATAATGAGTAAAAACGTATGAAACGTAAAAAAGTTCATCTTTACGATATTATCCACAGTTACGGTTTGCGTCTTGCACTTTGAAAAATGTAAATGAGAAAATAATAGTCGACTACGATCAGTGAATTTTCTTAGGTCTTACGTGGTTACATTTTACTTCGATACGTGTGTGAACGACCTTTACGGTAGGTTGTGAGGCGCCTCTAGACTTTTTGCGTTACATTTACGGATTACGGAAAGTGTGCGTGGCCAACTTAAGTAGGAACTCTAAGCATCTCTTCTTTTTTTCTCTTTCATTCATTCAGCGATTCGCTTGTAGATTGAGAGGACGAGTTTTCCTTCTTCTTCTTCCTCTTTTTTCTTATTCCTCTTCTTTTTTCTTCTTCTTCTTCTTGCGATATTACTGCTTTTCGCGATACTCTTTCTCTTCGCGGTTGACCGAGCAAAGGGAACGCGAGATGGTTTTAAGTTTGATACTCTTGTCTGAAGATCAGACTAACTTCTCTCTATCTCCCTCTATCCCACCTTTTCTCTTTCTCTCTCTTTCTCTTTAGTAAGAAACACTCGTGTGTGTGTGTAAGAGAGAGAGAGAGAGAGAGAGAGAGAGAGAGAGAGAGAGAGAGAGAATGAAGACAATAACGTGGAGAATGGATCGACTTGGTGGTAGACGTTCATAGTCATACTTGTAGTAATAACGAGTAAGGATAATAAGAAGAAGACCATGGATAACGGGGTAATGATAGAAAATAGAGAGAATGGAAGAAAGAAGAGATAGATAAAAAAAAATGTCGTGATAATAAAGGACGAGAGGAACCGATGGGGAACGGAAAAAGTTGTGGGCGGTTTCGCGATATGTGATAGGATCGTTGTGTCCTGTACTTCCTTGTACGGAAGTAGAAAGGAAATCGTAAATGGGACTACAAGTTAGTCGTTTCGTTTTCAATGGCTTCTCTTTCTCTCTTTCTCTCTCTCTCTCTCTCTCTTTTTCTATGTTTCTTCCTTTTCTTTTCTTCTTCCACAATTTTCTTTCGATATTGATATGTAAATTATCGTGTAGTCCTCTTCAAAAGAATTACTTCTTTTACAAAGAAAAGAATTGTTTCTCTCTCTCTCCCTCTTTCTCTCTCTCTCTCTCTCTCTTTCTTTCTTTCTTTTTCTCTTTCTCTCTCTCCGTCTGTTTCTAGCTCTTTCTATTATTTTCCGATGGAACGAGAAAAGGTAAGATTTTTGTTCGATATCGATATCGCGAGGAAATCACAAAGCGAAGTAAGTAGGTGATTTTTCTTTTCTTTTCTTTTCTTTTCTTTTCTTTTTTTTCCTTTTTTTCTTTATATAAAGAGTTTAATCATTTAAAGGAAATATATATATATATTATTTCTTTTTCTTATTTCGAGGGTAACAAATAAAGAAATCCTTTACAGTATCGATCTTTCCTTTTACGTCAAATAAAAGCGATTGTTTCGAGATTTTTTTGTCTGTTTTTTTTTTTTTTTTTTTTTTTTTTTTTTTTATTAAAAGAATCATTTACTTTAATCGAAGAATTCTTTTTTTTTTCTTTTTCCTTTTTTCTTTTTCTTTCTCATTTCATAGGACTCCGATGAATAAACCTTCGTATCTCATTTTTATTAAATGAAATTCATCCCTGCCGATAAGAATCAAGCAAAAAGAGAAATATCGATTTACAATATCGATGTTTTCTTTCGTAGCTCAGAACCGTTCGTTTCGAGAACAAGATCTTTTTTCATTTCTTTTTTTTTTTTTATGAATTTTTTTTTTTTTTATGAAAATGCATTTGTTTTAATCGTAGAATTATTGTTTTCATTCTCTTTTGTTAACTCGAGAAGACCTACAATAAAAAATATCGTCTTTCATTTTTATTAAATGAAAGTCATCTTTTTTGGTAAGACTTTTCTTTTCGTTTTTTTTTTTATTTTCTTTTTCTAATGAAAAGAAGCATTAGTTTTAAAATCGAACAAAATTTTTTTTTTCATTCTAAATACTCGGATAGACACAGTTTTATGAAATGAAATTCATCTCTTTTTGTAACGATTAAATGAAAGGGAAGTTATCTTTTCGATATTAATGTTTTCTTTTGTATCTTAGGATTTTGAGAAGATTTTTTTTTTATTCTTTGTATCATGAAAAAGAAAAAAATCCATTTGTTTTAATCGAAGAATCCTTTTTTGTTCGTTCCAAAGAGCTCCTATAAGAAAAACATCGTTCCCCATTTTATTAAATTTTAAATGAAATTCATTTCCTCCGATAAGAATCGAACAAAAAGGAAATTATCTTTACAATATTGATATTTTTTATTACATTAGAATCGTCTCTTTGACCAACAAGATTTTTTTCAAATGAAACGAATCATTTGTTACAATCGGGCAATCTTCATTTCTTTTTCTTTTAAATATATCATTCAATCAAAAGATATCATTTTATATTTTCGACTAATAAGATAACAAAAAATTATCGTCATTTTTCATATCTTTCTTTTTTACACGAAAATACAGAAATTAATATATATATAATTCACATTGAAAAGAAATCAGACTAGACGTATCATGCTGCGATCTATAAAAAAAAAAAAAAAAAATAGAAAGAAAGAAAAAGTAGTACCTCTGACGTTCGATTAAATACGCATTAATGATAGAAAGAAAAGAAAAGAAAAAAAAAAATAAACGAAAAGAAAAAAGAACGAAAGAAAGAAAGAAAGAAAGAAACAAATGTCTGGTTATCGATGGTGATTACAGTCGGATGATTGAAAGGAATTGAAAGAAAGATGTAGAGTTATTGTGCGACAAAATTGAGAACCGTGAGGATATTTGCAATTAGAGCGGTCGCTTTTTAATTATTTCGTATAACGAGGTTGACTTTTCACGCATATTTGTCTCTCTCTCTCTCTCTCTCTCTCTCTCTCTCTCTCTCTCTCTCTCTTTGTTTCTCTTTTCTCTTTCTCTTTTTCTTTCTCTCTTTCTCTCTCTCTCTCTCTCTCTCTCTCTCTCTCTCTCTCTCTCTCTCTCTTGATCTTTTTAGAAAAGACCCTTTCGCCAGTTACTCTCGGCTTTCGCGTATTTGCGGAGATACAAACGCAAAGTAATATGCTCGTACTCGTGACCAATGTACAGCCGTGTAACACACATTCGTATATATTCATGTAATACACGTACACATGCATCTACGCACGTATAGTAACATTTACGTGAATAATAGCTTGAAGACAGATATACGTACGTATGTATGTATCTCTTTATATATATATGTATATATATACATACATACATAAATACATACATAAATACATATGTATGTATTTATGTATGTATGTATATATATATATATAAAGAGAGAGGGTAGGGGGTTATAGGATAGAGAGGAGGGAAAGATAGTGTTAGGGAGAATGAGAAGAGGGAGGGAAGAGGACGCTTTGCATACTGCCAACTCGTCCGCATTAATTTACACTAATGCTCTACAATTTGCGTTGCATTTGTCGCGCGGCGGTACGCAGCGTAACGCGCTGCGACGAATGTGCGGTCTGTCTTTTATCTCCGCACGGTCGCTTTTACTATATCTAACTATACATTATATATATATATATATATATGTATGTGTGTATCTATCTATAAGTATATATATATAAGTTTATATATATATATGTATATATATAGAAAGAATAGATATACATATGAAATAAGATATATATATATATATGTATATATGTATATACGATAATTTGTCTATACATATACATCTATATCTATTTACGTATTTACGTATTTATGTATGCATGCATGTGTATATGTATGTATGTATGTATGTATGTACGAGTTCATATATATATGTATAACATGTATGAAGAACATGAAATAGGTATAACTACGAAAGTGTATCGTCGTTTCTCGTTTCTAATTTCTCATTCGTTCGTCGCGTTTGTTCGCTCGCTCGTTCGTTCATTCGTTCGTTCGTTCGTTCGTTCATTCGTTCGTTCGTTCGTTCGTTCGTTCGTTCTTTCCTTGTTTCTGCAGCAGAGAGACTAATGAGCCAGCTCATCAGAAACTTTGTCCCTTAAATTCTTGCTTCGTCGTTTGGGCTTATTCGAGTCGCTTCCTTTTGTTCTACGTGTCGATAAACGATCGATCGATCGTTTCAAACAACGATCTTATATTCTCGATATCATTCTCCTTTCTAAAGACAAATGAGAGAATGATATTTTCACGTTGTATTCGTTGTTAAACGTATTTCTTGACATTTTTTTTGTTCGTTCCTTTTTTTTTTTCCTTTTCTTTTTAAAGGTTCGGATGAAAATATCGATTGATTTAAATGAGACGCCATGTACGTGTAATCTCTTCTTTCCCTTCTTTTTCTTTTTTTTTTCCCTCTTTCTCTCTCTTTTTGTTTTTTGTTTTTTTTTTTTTTTTTTTTAGTGAAACAACCCTGCAATTTTTCACGAAGTATGTCATTTTTCTCTCTCTCTCCCTCTTTTTTTTCTTCTAATTTTTGTTTCGTCGTCGACCTATTCGAATACTTCCTTTTGTTCCACATGATGTTGTCGATGAACGATCGATCGATCTTTTCCAACGACGATCTTCATGTTTCCTCGATATCTTTTTACAAATAAATGAGAGGAAGATATTTTCATGTTGTATTCATTAGACGTACATATTCCTTGAGATTTTATTTTTCTTAAAGCTTCCGATGAAAATATCGATTTGATTTTAACGAGACAACGTGTACGTATATTCTTTATATTTCTTTTCTTTTTTTTTTGATTCTTTTGCAATTTTTTTTTTACAGAGAATATCAATCCTCTTTTTTCTTTCTAAGCTTTGTTTCGTCGGCCTATTCGAGTCCTTCCTTTTGTTTCACGTGATGTTGTCGATGATCGATCGATCGATCGATCGTTCCAACAGCGATCTTCATATATCCTCGATATCTTTTTAAAGACAAATAATAAAAGAGAAAGAGATTTTTTCACGACGTATTCATTAGACTTATTCATATTTCTTAAAACTTTGTTTTTCTTAATTATTTCCATTGAAAATATTGTTCGATTTAAACGAGCTATTACCTACGCGTAATTTTTATTCATTCGTTCGTTTATTTATTTTTATTATTACTTTATTTTATTATCCTTATTATTATCATTACTTTTTTTTCCCCATTTATTTTTATTATTTACTACGAGCTTACAATTTTTCACCGAGTATGTCAAATTCTTTTTCTCAATCAAAATTTAATTCGAATAAAGTGCGGGTAAATAATTAATACCGTACCTTAAGGAGTGTTTCTCATTAATGTATCTCGCAGTTTGGTAAATTCGTAAGTACCATTTTATGTTAGCACCTTAAAGGTATACATTCTCTCTCTCTCTCTCTCTCTC
>NC_057701.1:3897472-3898910 GCF_014466175.1 Vespula pensylvanica | reverse complement strand
CTCCTCCCTTTCCCTCTCTCTCTCTCTCTCTCGTGATCTAACGCGTTGATTAATAGCGTAGAATATGTATGTACATACGCAGCTCGAGGTTGTAAGCCCACAGTATAGTATAAGAGAGATAGATAGATAGACAGGGAGAGAGTGAGAGAGTGAGAGAGAAAGAGAGAGAGAGAGAGAGAGAGAGAGAGAGAGAGAGAGAGAGAGAGAGAGAGAGAGAGAGAGAGAGAGAGAGAGAGAGAATTACATGGTTCTTCTGATGTTAACGAACGTAGGGAACTATCGTATTTCCGAGTTAATTGCGTCGTTTGAATCGGAGCCTTCTCACTGATTTTGCGATACGCCGAAATCAGCGGCTTTATATCCCTAAAGTTAACAATTCACGATACCGCGAATTAATGATGAAAATAGGCACACATATAGATATTGCATCTATGTATGTAATGTTCGTTCGATTAAACGAACTAATTAGAACTCGTACGTTAATTATTCTTCGTTTATCGTTAACTCTTGTTTACATATCTTCAAAGATTTTTCATTTTAACAGATCATTCTTGTAGACTTTTTAATTAAAAGACGAATAATGAAATACATTGATATTATTAGAAAATGTATATTTACATTGTATTATATTTTTACATATGCGTGTGTAATTTTATTTTATTCGGAATTAATCGATTATTCGGAAGTATCTGGAATAAATCGATATATTAATCTAGATGTCTTTAATAAATTTCTGTGTAAACAAAAGATACTCAAATAATTCAGGTTGTCGTGCATACTGTATTAGGTTTTAATCTCGTTAGAAAAAGATACATATACACACACATATATAGACACACGGACAATTACAGTGTTTTCTGAACGTCATCAAAAACTATCTTCTTGTTGGCAACGTTTTAAATGAACTCGGCGAGAGAATTGAATGCCAGTTACGTGTTAAAAGAGTTTACTCAATATCCATCCACGAAGTTTTTCCATTCAGATCGTTTATTTATTCGAATTACATATCACGCGTGTGTCTGTCTGTGTGTCTATGTCTGTTTGAGTAAGTAAAGAAGAGCGTGTAATATACGCGTGTGAACTAACATACACTCATTGTCAGAATCATTCTCTCTCATTCCCCCTATTAATTATTTTTAGCACTGCATACTTTGCAGTGACTTCCGCAAAGCACGTTTGATAGTCGTCATTTTGTATTAGTGGCGTTGGTGGTGGAAGTGGAGATGGAAATGCTGGTAGAGCTAGAAGTGGAAGTGGAAATGGAGCTAATGTACGATTGGCAGTGTGTATGTCGAGGAAAGTCGCGTGAATAAAGCGTTAATAAAGCGTGGGCGCGGGAGATTCCTTGAGTACGTCTAATTTGCTCGGAGTTTCCTCCCATTGTAAGCGCATTGCACCGCGATTCCCGTGTAACCTGCAAAACGCACGTTGTCTTGCT
>NC_057701.1:3887228-3897372 GCF_014466175.1 Vespula pensylvanica | reverse complement strand
ATCTTTTTCTTTCTGTCTGTCTATCTGTTCGTTTGTCTGTCTTTTTCTTTCTGTCTGTCTATCTGTCTCTCTCTTTTTGTCTGTCTCTTTCTTTCTGTCTGTCTATCTATCTCTCTCTTTCTATCTGTCTCTCTGTCTGTCTATCTGTCTGTCTGTCTGTCTGTTTGTCTGTCTGTCTGTCTGTCTGTCTGTCTGTCTGTCTGTCTGTCTGTCTGTCTGTCTGTCTGTCTGTCTGTCTGTCTGTCTGTCTGTCTGTCTGTCTGTCTGTCTGTCTGTCTGTCTATCTCTTTCTATCCCTCCGTTTGTCTGTCTATCTCTCTCCATCTCTCTTTCTCATTCTCTCTTCTTTCTATTCTCGCTTCTTAAGAGTCTCTTCCGTTCGTAGCTTTCCGTTGACGCTCGTCCATATTATCATCATCGAGAAACTTAATTAAATAAATAGCTTTATGGAATCCGAAGGGAGCAAACGCTCTTTCGAGAATAATTTCACGATGGGAAGGAAACATGAAATGGGCTTCGCCTTTATCTGATCTCAGTAAAGGCATCGTTTTTCTTTTTTATTCTCTTTGTTTCTTTTTTCTTTTTGTTTTTTGATTTACTTTGGGAATAAAATTTATTATATGATAAACGTTCACATCTCGTGTATTGTATTTATATATCAATGTAATCTTTTTGCTCTATTTTTGTACAATAATTGATTTTTATAGTTATGTGATAATAATACATTATAAGATAATATTATATAATTATAATCTATTTGTAATGAACGTTGGGTTACAAATA
Source organism: Vespula pensylvanica (assembly GCF_014466175.1). Lineage (NCBI taxonomy): Eukaryota > Metazoa > Arthropoda > Insecta > Hymenoptera > Vespidae > Vespula > Vespula pensylvanica. The sequence goes on along the minus strand of NC_057701.1, from coordinate 3,896,589 downwards.
AAAAAATATATATATATATAAATATATGAATTTACAAATATCGTGTACAGAGTCTTCTACTGATTCGAATTGTCACCCGATATAAAAATACAGGCAATGGATCAACTAACAGAAGAGAGATAATGGATCGTGTGCGTATCGCTCGTATGTTTCCAACGAAGATAAAGATTAAATTCTAATATTAATTTAAACACATACATTATCACAATCTTAAAATATACTTTTCCAATATATCATACATCATATTTATCTACAAATATAAACAATAAATGCAAATAATAAACAAAGATAATATAACTATATTTACACAGAAATATAAATAAACGATTTATTAACCGTATGAATTATTAAAACGTGTACCACGTAATATCAACAACGATGATTCGTTATCTACTAATAAGAAATTACAAATTCATCTAATACTATAGTCATAATAAAGTATAACAATATAACTAGCCGTAAGAGATCGCAAGAGAGATTGAGAAAGAAAGAAAGAAATAAACACACACACACACACAAACACATACCCATAACCATGCGCTCTCTCACACATACACACACATATATACACGAATATATACATATACATACATACAACATACAACTATAAACGTACATATACATATACACACATATACAACTATCTTAAAATATAGTAGAGCGTACGTGTGAAAGGAACAGGAATGAAAACCGCGACCGCATAAATATTATGCAAATATGTATGGCGGATAAGGTTGGCATGGTACAGTGCGCTGCGGAGGTTCTCGCGTACGGAGCTTCGTGAAGCGCCGTGTCGCACTGAACCGTATCCACGACTCGAGTCGACTCGATTCGACTCAACTCGACTCGACTCGACTCGACTCGAGAGTCGACGTTTCGCGCTACTCGTTATGACTACGACTACGACTACGACTACGACTACGACTACGACTAAAGCTACGGCTATGGCTACGACTATATCGATGACAAGGATGAGGATGAAGATGAGGACGAGGATGAGGACGAGGACGAGGACGAGGACGAGGACGAAGACGGCGAAGACGACAAGGACGACGAGGACGACGATACGGTACTACCTACGCTAACGTTTCGCATCACTCTGGCTAGCGAACCGCTGGTAAAGTGTCGTTGCTTATATCCTTTGAGATATGCGCGACTCGCGTGTCTCCCTTATCACTCGCCAAGATAGCTTGCACTTTGCATACGCGGCATAATTCAACGCCAAACCTTCCAACCTTATCCCCTCCACTCTTTTCAACCCCGTTTCTCGCTCCTTCCTCTTCTTTCTACCCCCTTGTCTCTTTTCTTCTCTCTATACAACCCTCTCTCTTTTCTACTCTCTTCGACTTATAATCTAACTTATCCACATTGTAACTCTTTCTCTTTCTCTTTCTCTTTCTCTTTCTCTTTCTCTTTCTCTTTTTTTCTTTTTCTATCTTTCATCTTTTACTATTACTATCGTTAACCTCGAGGCCAGAATACGAAAATCTTCTCGTCTTACGTCTTCTCGCGTCCTCTTGGTAAACTTACTTGAGATGAAATTTTCTTTTTCTTTTTCTTTTTCTTTTAGTTTTGGTTTTCTTTTCTTTCTTTTGGTTTCTTTGTAAGTTACGCATAAAGTCCTGTAAGGAGATTGTTGCTCTGATGTATTTCATATCGGATTATCCGTTGTGTTTCTTTGATAATGTCTGTTTTAATCGATTTTGGGATATGTTTTTTTATTTATGTGTATCTGTATATCGAATTAAGTTTCTCTCTCGCTCGTACTTTACCGTACACACGTACACATACACGTACATACAGAGAGATATACAGAGGGAGAGAGTTTGTTCGATTTTTTATATTTTCCTATGTAATCACAGTGAACAATTTTTTATTATATTTTGATAAAGCAATCTTCATCTGTAAAACTAAAAAATATCGATCTATTTTTATTACGTTTGTCAATTTGATAGAATTGTTAAAAAAGAGAAGGCGTTATTCGTTATTATTTTTTTAATCGATTTAATGTAAAAATAACAATTAAATAGAAACAATTCACAGTTAACACTATTCCATTAATTCTAATTTCGTTAATTATACAAAAAGAAATAAAAATTCTGCCATTTTAACGGATAACACAGTTCGGTTATTAATTACACAAAGGTACTCCTCTAATCGCGAAGTAAACTTATAAAAAATATCGTTTCGATATATTTCACATCGTAGATATTATATTTTTGGATGTTCAGCGTTAAAAAATAATTGTCGCATGCGGATGGACAAAATATGTATTAAAATTATTATACAAACGAAAGTTTTGGCGTATCTGTTAATACAATTGGATAGAGTTCGTTGAATTTCTTGGTTTATTTTATTCTTGTTTTATTTATTCATTCATTCATTCATTTATTTATTTATTTATTTATTTATTTATTTATTTTACCTCATATCGATAGAAAAGTACGTTTGGAATTAAATCAATGAATTTCAACTAATCGTCTATTTCAATGGCTTTCAGGGAACAATGTATTATACATACGAGTTTCGTTCGCGAGGACATTTTAAGCGGGTCAAAGTTTCGTTGGCTTCTTGAATTTTTCATGATGCCATGTAGCATTTCTATGTTGATCCTATTTACAGGATCGTATATGAAGGGTAGATACACTTTGGTAGGGTTTCATCTTATTTATCTATATGTCGTTATATCATTTCTTATTATTTGAATAAGTATCATCGAAGGGGGAATATTAAAATCGATCAAGTAAATTGTACGAAACGATCTGATCAATTTAACTGGAGAATAACCTCTCTCCTGATGTCCCGTTAAATAAATGAGAAAAGACAGAAAAATTCTTATCAAATAGAAATAGGGTCGTCCCAAATTGAAATTGATTTTCGATCGAAATCAAACGGTTTCGAGATAAGAGAGAAAGAAAGAAAGAAAGAGAGAGAGAGAGAGAAAGAGAGATGGAGAGAAGTTTCTTTATTAAATGGTAACGACAAATCGAACGATCTCTCGTTGGAAAGAAATAGAAAGAAAATCAATGATTTTTTTCCTTTCTTTCTTTCTTTCTTTCTTTTTTTTTTTTTTTTTTTTTTTCTAACAATATCCACTGTAATAAATTATTCTCAACGGAGTATACGTTTTATTAAAGGAAAACGAAGAAGGACAAAAAAAAAATAATAATCCTTCGAAGATAAGACTTCTTCTAATTAAGATTAAGTAACTTTTTTCAATAGCAATCTATAAACGTATAAATATTTAATAGCGATTAATAAGACGTATTAGCTTGAAAATGAACGTATAAAAGAACGACTATTCTAAGGTGATGGTTATGTCGGAGGTGAGCTAAGTCTAGCATAGATAAACTTGACGACGCGAATTTTGAATTTATATTCTGCCAGCTAGGCGTTTATGTTCGTCAAAGGTAATCGACTCTTTGTAACGACTCGTTCGTTAATTTCGTGTTCCATGGAAAACTTGGGCAAAAGGAATACCTGAATTTCTTGTAAAAGGATAGAGAAGAAGATGAGGATGAGAATGAGGATGAGGATGAGGAAGTACGTGAACTGCTAGGAATAATAATTTAAGGATAAGACTCGTTACAGGATTCTCCCTACTCGTCAGTTTTCTTTCGTTCGTGTTCGTGTCGTTTCCGTGACTCACATCTATGACTAACGCTTAACTTTAGAGAAAGGGAGAAAGAGAGAGATGGATATAGTCCGATAATTAATACCACATGTTAAGTATCCCCGAAATAACGAAAGGTTGTTCGAGTGTTCTCTTTTTTTCCTATTTCGTTAAATAATTTCTTTTCCTTTTTTTTTCCTTTTTTAACTCTTTTGTTCATTTATTTGTATTTCTCATCATTTCGGAAATGTTCAATTTATGTGATTATTTCACGTAAATTCGTTGGTTATTTTTATGAAAGGAACACACACACACACACACACACACACACACACACACAAGATAGACCGATAATTATTACTATTTTAAGTATCTCCAAAATGATGAAAATATAATATCATAGTTCTTTATTTCACGAGATTCGTTAAACAAAATTTTGTTTTCTCATAGCTCCGAAAATATTTGATGCGATTATTTCACATGAATTCGTTAATTGTTTTTACGAAAGAAAGGTATATGTACGTGTGTATGTATATATATATATATATATATATACAGGATAGTCCTATAATTATAACTACTTCAAATATCTCCAAAATGATGAAAATATAATTATATTTCCGCCAGTTAACATAGAAAATTTTTTGTAGTTCTCATAATTTCGGAAATGTTCGATGTGATCATTTCGGATGAATTCGTTGATCTTTTTTGCTAGAGATGAAGAGAGAGGACTCGAAGCGTTTGTTCGATTAACATTTTTCCGATGTCTCTAGGACACTTCACTGAGAAGGAGAAAGATAGAGAGACAGAGAGAAAGAGAGAAAGAAAAAGAGAGATATGTAGACTCTAAAGAAGTACGGTAGCCTTCTCGTTTACACTAGTTCGTTCGCGAGGGGCCCTAGTCAGTAAAGGAAGTGGCAGAGGAAATGCTCGAACAATGGTATATCTTTGCTTTCTTAGTTCTATCTCTCTCTAACTCATTGTTTCCTCGCGTCTTTCCTTCTTCGACTTTTTTCTTTTTCTCTCTATCTCTCTTTCGTTCTATCAAAGCTCTCTAGTGCACTCGAACACGTAGGAACGCTTTCGAAGTATCCACTCGGGTTTCTCTTTCCGGTAAAGCCTTTCCCTGGCCAAGTGCCCCTAACTTTCTTGCCCTATCGGAAAATGAGGAAAAGAGTTTCGCACACCGAAGACCGCAGGATTGCCGTTCGTTAAATATTTGATGCGTCCTCGAAGCATCCTCGTTAAATCGCTCTGTTACCTTGTCAACTCTATTTATTTCTTTTTCTTCCTTTTCCTTTTCTTTTTTTACTTTTACTTTTCTGCTTCTCTCTTCCTCTTTTTCTCTTTCTCTTTCTGTTAATGTTAAAATAGAAGCAACTGAGAAAGTTTTCGAAGGTTCACCAACGATTAATCTCTTTCAAAGACGAGAAGAGAATATCAAACTGACGCTAATTCGATTAGAATTCATTTCTTCTTGAGGAAGAGATCGTTCCTACTTTAAACGTAATGCTTTCCTTAACCTCGAGCTGAGCTAGTTGGAGAGCTTTAAATGATGAGAATATATATATATATATATGTGTGTGTGTGTGTGAGATGGATATATATATGAGAGGAAAAGAAGGAAAGAGAGAGAAAGAGAAAGAGAGAGAGAGAGAGAGAGAGAGAGAGAGAGAGAGAGAGAGAGAGACAGAGAAATATTAAGTTCGGTTTTGAAATCAGCTTTATAGAATAGTTAAATGTTTTGCCATCTTCTTATATACTTATGATTATATATATAATATATATATATATCTTTCTGTTTATATATATGTATATATATATTTCTCTCTTTCTGTCTCTGTGTATATATATATATATATTTTCCTGTTTATATATATGTATATATATATATATATATTTCTCTCTTTTTGTCTCTGTGTATATATGTATGTTTGTATATATATATGTATGTATGTATGTATATCTTTCTATTTCTCCTCTCATCGGTATCTTTCTCTCATGAAGTCTTTCAAATGTTGAAAATGCAAGTTCGCTCATCTCCTCTATATTCCATGGAATAGGTTAGATACTAATTTGGATACGAAGACAACCTTAGACCCAAGGATATTTACGAGAAGGTGTTTGCACCTTTCAAGTAGTTTTGCCATGTAATACGAACTAAGCGATAAGAGGATAAAGAAAAGAGAAAGATAAAGGTAGAAAGGGGAAGGGTGAAGCAAGAGGAAGAGAGAGGACTACACTTCTAAGGTTGACTTGGTTCCGCGAAAAGTTCTTGCTCGAGGCCCACGGCAAATTTCTTAACTTTCTAAACACAAATGCTCGGTCAACTTTTGAAAATCCATTTTCTCGGTCAACCGTCTAATCTTAGCCGACGCCAGCCCTTGTCTCTTACTTTTCTAAAGTGTTCCTCGAATCGTTCAACGACAACGTATATATGCCGTGAAGTTCTTTTGAAAAGAAAAAGAAGTAAGAGGATCGTTTTATTTTTTGTAAATACAAATGATATCAATATGTATTATATATTGTGATATATTTTTTATAAATATTTATTATCATATATATATATATATGATAATATATATATATATGTATATATTAATAATTAAATATTATATATCAAATGAGAATGGTAATAAATACGAACGATCATTATTTCAAGATATATATCGCTTATAAATATATAATATAATATAATAAAAAATCACATAGCATTAAATGAAAATGTAATAAAATCGAATTTATCAAATAGAAATAATAATAAATTCGAATAATCATTATTTCGATATATATATATATATATATATATAATAATTTATAAACATAATAATATAATATAAAAATCAAGTAGCATCATAATGGAAATGTAATAAAATCAAATTTATCAAATGGAAATGGTAATAAATTCGAATGATCATTATTTCAAGATACATATCGTTTATAAATATAGTATACTTATTATCAAATATAATATAATATAAAAATCAAATGCATCAAATGAAAATGTAATAAATACGAATTATTCCGAGGTATATATAGCTTATATATAACATAATTATTACATTATATAATAACATAATAAAAAATCGAATACGTCGAATGAAATATAGATAATAAATTCGAACGATCATTATTTCGAGATAAATTGTTAATAAATATTATATTTTGTATATTTCTTTTTCTTTCTTTTTTACAACAGAAATAAAATAATTAATGATAAATAAATTTGTTTCTTTTTTTTTTTTTTTTTTTTTTTATAAAAAGAAAACAAACAAATTTAAAATAGAATAAAAATAACGTATTTGTGGTACGTAGAACTCAACGGGGATAACTTACAAATGATTAACAAACGAAGAAGTCGTAGTTTAGGCGGAAATTAACTAAACTTTGTTTTACTCGAATTCGACATTGTTCGTATGCTGTAAACTCTATCAAGGATGAGGGCAACAACAAGGTATACGGGAACCGTTAGTAAGAAGCTGTTCTATGCCCCTTTGAGATCGCAACTTACGATTTACCGTATCTCTCTTAGATTACTTAAACTTTGAGAAAGAGATTATCGCTAGACTAGGTATGTAACACGCTCGAACTCTCTTTTTCAACGATACACTTTTCTTTATTTATATATATATATATTTTTATTTTATTTTTTGTTTTTATTTTTATTCTTTTCTTCTTGTTGTTTTGCCCGTTTCTTTTTTTTTTTTTTCAATCTAACTAAAGTAACTTTCCCGCGATTAAAGGATAGCACGAGCTATCCCGGGGACAACTTTCGCCGAGTGAAAACTTTTATGAAAGCGTCAGATGTAACTGCAGTTACGTATGAAAAGTGACTTTGTGGTATCTCTATTCTTGTTGGTTAATGCAAATTGAATAATAAAATATCTAACGTTAATACATATGTGTGTGTGTGTGTGTGTGTGTGTGTGTGTGTGTGTGTGTATGTTTGTATAGATATATTCGTTTAGTATATATATTTTCATCGTGACATTTTTTACAAACGTTTAAAATTCTTAGAGACCTATTCGACATAGATTTAACTTCGTCGAAATTGTTAATTAACGGACGATCGATCCAATGATAAAACGATAATGAATTTTCATGTAGAAGAAGAACAAAAAGTTTCTTCAAGAGGAGAACTACAAAATTATGCGATGTATTTTAAATGGAATAATTACGATACAATCAAATTTTAATCAGAATTATAAAGCATGAAAAATATGTAACCGAGAGTCAGGATTTTCTCTTTTACATTTGTGTTACTTTCATCTCTCTCTCTCTCTCTCCTTCTCTCTATCTCTCTCTCTCTCTCTCTCTCTCTCTCTCTTTCTCTCTCTCTCTCTCTCTTTCCCTCTCTTTGAGAAAAAAGAAGTAGGTCAGGAATAAATGTACGATGAATCCTTTGGAAGACGAAAGTTTCTTTTCGAAACGTCATCATCGAAGTTTTTAAAAGAGAAAAAAAAGAAAGAAATAGAACGAAAGAAAGAGAGAGAGAGAGAGAGAGAGAGTGAAAAAGATAGACAGAGCATATACGAAAGCCAGTCAGAGACGAAGACGTAGGATACGCATATCTGTACGTGTCTATATAAAAGAAAGAGATATAGAAAGAAAGAAAGAGAGAGAGAGAGGGAGAGAGAGAGAAAGAGAGAGAACGCGCGAACGAAATGACAGCGGACGCGCCTCTCGCGAGATCATGAATGGAGGCAGCGTAAAAAGGAGTCGGTAGGTCAACTCGTACCAGTTGACTCCGATAATTGCGAGCGGCCGAGCGAAGATCAGAGGGCAAAACGAGCCGACATTAGCCTGTTAGCCTATTAGTTCGAGTCAGCGCGCCCACTGCGCCACGACTCTCTCTCTCTCTCTCTCTCTCTCTCTCTCTCTCTCTCTCTCTCTCTCTTCTCTCTTTCTCTATCTCTGTCTCTCTCTTTCTCTATCTCTGTCTCTCTCAAGACTTCTCCTCGACATTTCGGTCCAGAGCGAACGCGTGTGTACGCGCGTGTGTCGCTCGTTTTACTGTGTTTCGTAGCTTGTACGTACAATCTCTCTCTTTCTCTCTCTCTCCTCTCTCTCTTTCACTATCTCTATCTCTCCGTTAGTAATCAGCAACGTCCGTAATCAGTCGGTATCCTGCGGAGTGCGCGTATAGCATCGAGAGTACTCTTGCAAACTGTTCCGAGCATCCGTTCGAAGACGACAACCACGACGAGGACGATCAGGACGAGGACGAGGACGAGAACGAGGACGAGAAGTCCTCATCGATCCTCACACGAATAGATTTTGCCGTTAGAAATATATCGAACTCTCTCTCTTTCTCTCTCTCTCTCTCTCTCTCTCTCTCTCTCTCTCTCTTGCTTTCTCTTTCTCTATCCTTCTACTCTCATATACGATCTATACATATAATTCTTTGCTTGTAGTTATAGGAAGTAAATCATGGTAGAAGCGAAAGCGGCAGGATACCCGAGCTACCACCGAGTCACCATATCGAGATTATTAAGCAGGACTTTGGCAAGATTCGACCGAATCGGAACTGCAATTTCCAGCCATCTCTTCTCTCTCTCTCTCTCTTTCTTCCTTCTCTATCTATGTCTATATCTACTATCTCTTGAGTAGCTCCTATTGGACTTTTGTTGGATCAGCGACGTCTGAATGCCTCGCGGGAATACCAACACACTCGGTCGGCCACCTTGCAAACTAGCTCTCTAGTTTCTCTCTCTCTCTCTCTCTCTCTCTCTCTCTCTCTCTCTCTCT
>NC_057701.1:3883136-3887128 GCF_014466175.1 Vespula pensylvanica | reverse complement strand
ATGTATGTATGTATGTATGTATGTATGTATGTATGTACGCATGCACATACGTATTTTCATGTTCGCGTGTTACGTCAAACATTCTCACAAAGTAGATATTTTTGCTAAGTTTACTTTTCGTTCATTCGATAACACGATTCCAGATCGAAAGCTGTTTCGAAGGTAAACGATCGTGTTTGTTGGTCTCCCATAGAATAGGTCTAATAATAACAATCCTTGAAAGACGATTTTTAAGATTTTTCATTCTAATCATATTTATTGATACTAGATTTATGAAACAACTAGAAAAGATGGTTTTTAGATTTTTCGTTTTACAATTATCAAAATCCTAATCGTTACATACTTGTTGATAAAAAGAATTATTGTCCTCGTTTATTTATCTATTTATTTATTATTATTATTACTATATTATTATTATAAAATTACAAATAAATTAACTATACGTGGGAATCAACGAATAAACTATTTTTACTTCTCTCTTTTTTTACTCTTTTCTTTTTCTTTTTTCTTTTTTTGACTTTTTAAAGCACTCGTCAAATTGACGTGATAAAAAAATAGGTCGTCGGTTAATTATAACAGAGATTAAACGATTTAACTCGTTCATTGTTGATTTAACTTTCTGTATAGATAAATATATAGAGCACATATGTACGTATTACGTTGGCATTTATTATACTATGCTTTTAATCGACCTTATAAACTCGGTACGAGGTCGACGAAGATCGCACCGTTTTCCGGAAAGGATCGAACACACCGGATGTTTTATCAACGTAAGACGGATATACCGTGTTACGTGCGTGCCTTTGAAAGAAGAACTTTCTATTATGGGTTCACGAAAAATAAGCAGCTTTGATATACAAATGCGATCGACTTCGAGGGGTTGTAGTTTATTTTTAATGTAGCCACTTTAAGTCTGACACCTTATTTCTTTTGACGTACTATGTACTATATCTATCATTCAAAAAGATAGGATGAAAAGGACTGTATCGTGTCACTGAAAAAGAAAATTCGGAGAATTTTCTATTTTCTATTTTCTATATCTTTTTTCTCTTTTTCTCTCTTTTTTCTTTCTTTCTATTTTCTTTTATATTTTCAGCGAATTCTTTTATTCGGTATTACCGAAGAAAAAAAGAAAAAGTAACACGATCAGTATTCTGAAAATGTTCAAGTTTATTCGATTCTTGCGTTTAGATTAATTTTCTTGAGAATGTTTCTTAATACGTTCGTATGAAAATAATAATACAAAAAAATAATTCCTTCTTCTCAGGAGATCTCACGAGGATATTTATAATTGGAAACGGCTAGTGATCGAAATTTTTCCCCGAAGAAATTCTAATGCTGATATAGTAGTAGGAAAATAAGTAGCAAATGTACGTTCACGAATGAGAGGAAGTTTATTTTTCAAAGAAATGGAAGCCATTCGTAATGCGTCGAACGAGATGGTCCAATCGATATCGTAGCTCCTCGTACTCGTTCGGAAGAAAAAAAAAAAAAAGAAAAAAAAAGAAAAAAAAAGAAAATCTTTTTCTTTTTCCCTCTTCTCTTTTCCACTTGAAAAAGTACGAAAAGGTAGTCGTTGTTTACTTGCTTGCTTGCTTGCTCGCTCGCTCGCCATCGTGCGAGTTGTTCCGCCTTTTGCGCGTATAAAGTCGCGTTAAATTTATGACCATTACCGTTTTCAATCCCTGCGTGTATAGACACGTGCGAGAGAGTGAGAGGAAGAGAGAGAGAGAGAGAGAGAGAGAGAGAGAGTTAAAGATAGATAGATAGATAGATAGATACAGAGAGAAAGAAAAAGAGAGAGAGAGAGAGAGGGTGTTTTAAAGCGTTACAATGAAAGGTCTGCTATTAAACTCCGGTCACGGCTTGGACCGAAATGTCGGGAAGCTGATGTTAAACGCGGTTGGAATAAAAATTTTCAAAGCCGTTCGTGCGTCTTTCCATCCAATTTCCTTTCTTTCTTTATCTTTATTGATCCCTTTACTCTCATTCCTCCGTCTTTTTTCTTTTTATTTATTTTTTTTTCGTAAAATGAGAGAGAAAGAGAAAGAATGAGAGAGAGAGAGAGAGAGAGAGAGAGAGAGAGAGAGAGAGAGAGAGAGAGAGAGAGAGAGAGAGAGAAAGAAAAAAGTTAAATAAGATGCGCGAACGTAGTTGAATTTTCTTATTTTGCTTTTCCATTCGCGTAGCAAATCCCTCTCAGGCATTACACAACACCGGTATAGTGGTCCAGCGTGAACGAGAAAATTTTGGCTTTGTAGATTTTGTTAACGACTTCGGATGTTGTAGACTTACCTTTTTTCTTTACTTTTCTTTTCTAATTTTTTTTTCCCTTCTCTTTTCCTTCCTGTATCTTTTCCTTACGACTACCTCTTTCTCTCTTACTTTTTCATTCGTCTATTTTTCCTTTTTTCTTTTTTTCTTTCTATTCTGGTGGCAAGATGAGAGAGAGAGAGAGAGAGAGAGAGAGAAGCAAGAGCAAGGCGTGGGGTACCTCGGCTTCTACTTAATTAAAGGGAGTCGTCTCTCGTAAATTTGTAATTTCTTCGTACTTCCCAATTGCCGTACCAATGCTAACTTTCGCGGGATCGCGACGAAGGGGCAAAGTTTCTCTCTTTCTCTCTCTCTCTATCTATCTATCTCTATTTCTTTCTCTCTTTCTCTTTCTCTATCTTATTCACTCCTTGTACGTATTCTTTTCTGTGTGGTAAAAGGAGATAAGAAAAAGAGAGATCGCACGAGCGTAAATCTTAGTCTCTCTTTTTCTTTCTTTCTTTCTCTCTCTCTCTCTCTCTCTCTCTCTCTCTCTCTCTGTCTCTCTTTGTGTCTGTCTGTCTCTCTCTCTCTCTCTCTCTCTCTGTCTCTGTCTCTCTCTTTCTCTCTCTCGTCGTTTCTTGGTCTCTTTTCTTTGTAGTTTGTACGATTCTCGAGGCTCCTTTATGCCGGCACCACGACGATCGCTAAATTTACGTGTCACTTACAGATCCGTTTTCTTCTTGTCGCTTATCGAACGCGAACGGTCTCGTAAAACTTTTCTTGTATCTTGGTTTAATGTAATCCGCACGAGCGAGCAATCGCGTGATGAAACATCGTAAGATATATAAAACATATGATATATATATATATATAATATATGTATGTATGTATGATGTATGTATGTATATATGTATGCTGTATATATATATATGTATGTATATATATATGTATGTATATATGTATGTCTGTATATATGTATGTATATATTTTTGTTCAAAAAAAAAAGAACTTTGATAGAATTTTTATTTCATTCGTTTATTTATTCTTATCGTAGGACTCGTTGTTTAAAATAAGGAGTATGTTCGCAAGTTCAGTATGAAAAACAACCATGTTCTTCTCGTTTTCGCGAATCATCTTCGTAAACTCGATGCTTAACGTTTCCTTCTTCTTTTTCTTTTTCTTTTTCGTCGAGGAAAATGTCAGATGCGAGACGTTTCTCTTCCGCGCTTTTCTTTATCTCTCTTCGTCGAGCCCTTCATTCCTCTCTCTCTCTCTCTCTCTCTCTCTCTCTCTCTCTCTCTCTTTTGCTCTTGCTAAAACATTTCTCTTTTTCTCCCTTCATCATTTTGTTCTCGTCCCGTAGCAAGTAGCAGCAATTTCCAGCTACTGAATGCGAGCCTCGCTTCCTTCCGTTCCACTTTGCCCTTTCCCGTCGAGTTTCCTCGGTTAAATTTCTAAGAACGTAAGCGCGGTACGTAAACGGGCCTTCGTCCTTTCTATCCTTTTTGCGTTTCAACGAGAAATCAGTCTGAATTTCGACGAACGATTTTGAATTTTCTGCGCGCCCCTTGTTCCAACATCTTTCGATAAAACACAAAAAGAGAGGAAAGAAAGAAAGAGAAAGAGAAAGAGAGAGAGAGAGAGAGAGAGTAAGAGAGAAAGAAGTATGTATAGTACATGAGTAGTAGAAGAGTAGGTCATCATCGATATATTTTTTTTTCCTTTTTCTTCTTTTT
>NC_057701.1:3840636-3880636 GCF_014466175.1 Vespula pensylvanica | reverse complement strand
AGAAAAGTTTTCATCTTTCGAACGTCGTAAGAAAGAAATTTTAAAAACGTTATTAAAAAAAATGTCTGGTGAAGTAAAGTGCCAATTACCGGTGATCTCTATCGATAATCAACGTGTTTATTTTTTATAATGTAAAAAGATTGTTTATAATATATTTATATAGAATATATAAATTACTTAAAAAAATATATATATATATATATTACCTTACACGTTATAAATGTTACAGTTTGGACTAAGTTAAACATTAAAACCTTTAGATTCTGATAATAACAATCGTAATGATAAAGAAGCATTCGATATTGGAAATATTTTATATACATTGCTTGTAAATTCATCGTTAAATTAATTACAGTTAGATTCATCAATTTATAATAAATTATTTATTATTCTTACATTTGATTATAAACGGTACTCGGATTAATGCTTACAATTCGATGGAACGTTTGTCGTTTTGTTTAAACGGAGACGAAAAGATTCAGTGACAACGAGAGGGAGATAATCATAACGGGATGTGTTCGATTCATAATTGGTTAGGATAATTTATGCGTGGTAAATCGAGATCAAAGGAAGCTGTGTTTACAGTACACGTCCAAGTACACACGCGGGACACTAACGCGGGTGTAACATCGATGGAACTTAATTACACTCGGTTGGAAGCCATCCAATTTAGATTCCGGCCACGTTATTATACGCGCGTATTGTTTTACGTGAAAGGTAATTTATTAATTTGCGATAGCCAGGAAGTGCTAAATGGTAATAATAGTGACCGATTTTCATCGACGCATTTAACGGAGTATCTTATGTTACAATGTTGGATTTAAAAAAAAAAAAAAAAAAGAAAGAAAGAAAATATAAATAGAAATCATTTTTAGAGAATTTATACATATAGATATATGTATAAATGATGTTTGTGTTTTATATAGAAATTATAATAAACATTTGTATTATTTTAGTATATAGTTATTAATATATGCCAATATATGGTATATAATGTAGTAATATAAATTATTAATATCTATATATACATATATTTATATATATACACTATTAATAGTATTATATTATACTAAAGTATTTAAAAGTATTAAAGTATAGTATAACTACAATATAACTAATATAATTTATTCTATAGAGAGTACGCAAATACTATTAGTATACTATCACTATTAGTATACTATTATTATAGTACGTTATACTAAATATATATTATATACATAGATATTTATAGCTATCAAATAACAAGTCAAAAAATAAATGACATTTAAACAAGTTTCTATAACAATCGTACTAATCTATAAATAAGTTACTATAATTTGTTAATTCAAAGATATGCTAATGTCGGTTTAAACGTTATATTCTTTCAAGCTAGATTAATAATAACAGTTATTGTAATAAAAGACGATAGAAAATAATTAAGCTAAAATTCCAAGCAAGAAGTTCTCGTAGTCATAAGTCATTATTTCGCAAAGTCAAGCTAGAATCGAATTCTAATTCTATGTTAAAGTCGACGTATTTGGCACGTAAACCCATTACTAACGTCGCAATAAGCTAAGACGTGGAACGACGATGATTCGTTTCGCTTGAAGGAGAACTTACGAATGGAAAGACAGAACCGATCTTTGTTTATGTAACTACGTCGTGAAAAATCGAGCTGCTGCAATTTAGATAGGATAGATATTTTCTTCTTCATTTCTTTTATCTTATATATATATATATATATATATATATATATATATTATTTTTTTCTTTTCTTCTGTTTCTTTTTTTTCTTTTAATTTTTTCTTCTTATTTTATCTCTCTGTTTTTTTTTTTCTTTTCTTTTTTCTTTTTCTTTTGCACGCTATCTATCGTTCAGCACGTACTAACAAGTAGCGTTAAAGTAAAAAGTGTGTCGAGGACTGGATCAAAGTTTATTCCACTCTGACCCTTCTCACTTCCCTTACGTTTATCTGCTTTTACCGTGAGAAATTAATAATTATCGTTTCGTTTTTACTACTCTCGATTTCTCTTTCTTTACACGTGTGACCTTGGATCCGTAGCGTAGAGGATATTATCGAACGTCTTAAAACGAACGAAACGTGCGATAAAACACGTTTCGCGTTGAGTCATAGTAAAAATCTCATATGGAGGTCGTAAATTGAATTAACAGTGAAAACGTTTTATTTCATATCTACAACTTACACGTAGATACAAAGCAAATATAAACATTCATTTAATATTAAATATTAAATATAATAGATAAAATTACGAAGTAATTTTTCTTCTTCTTCTTTTTTGTTCGCCTAACTTATTCGTTCCCTTTATATCCGACTATGTAATTCGCAAATGCGCGTGCATACACACACACCTATATGCACATACAATACACGTATATATTCGTATGTACATGAATATATGCATACGTTGAATAAAAGTTGGCCAGTATCGAATGTCGATGAAACATTCTCATTTCAACTACCCCATCTATTGTTAGTATCAACCCCATCACTTTTCTCGCGCAACAAACAAATAACAAAAAAAAAAAATAAAATAAAAATATAAAAAACAAGAAAAACAAAATATAAATAAAAAAGAAAGAACGACGAGAAAGGCCGCGAGAAAGGGAGTCAAAAATGGTGGAAAAGTCGGAGGAGAGCGTGGAAACGAGCGATCGTTCGCGTTCTAACCGCATGAAATAGTTTTCGCCGTTGGCCGGAATAATCGGAATATTTCGAGTTCGAGCGTGGACTCGCGTGAAATCCGCTTGGCGTGATTTCGATTGGGAGTTTGTTTCGTAGGGATGCGAACCCAAGTCCGGAAGCGGAATATTCCCTCAGCGGTCACTACTACATAATCGAGAGAGAGAGAGAGAGAGAGAGAGAGAGATGAGTACGCACGTGTTACAGATAACGGCTTTAAAAATCAAATGAAAGGGAACTTGGTTTCTACCCTACTCCCTCTCTCTCAATCTTCCAATCTCTCTCTCTCTCTTTCTCTCTCTCTCTTTCTCTCTTTCTTTCTCTCTCTTTCTGAAATAAATATAGTTGTTCATGGATTTGTAGAAAGAAAGAAGCTTAGTTCTTTTTTTTTTTTTGGAAAGAGCGGGAGAAGTATTTGTTCGAAATTTTACAAAAATTTGTTTTTTGTCTTCTTCTTCTTCTTCTTCTTCTTTTTTTTTTGATCTTCTACTCTAATGTCATTTTTTTTTTGTTTGGTGTGTGCGTAAATTATATTGCAATATAAGATTTGTAAAATCTGTAATAGAATACTTGTGGTGCTTATAAGTATTTTAAATGTATTTATATATTTTATGTATTATATTATTGGAACAGGTTATATCTTTCAAATGATGGAAAATAGAAAACAAATGTTATTGGTCAAAATTAAATGATATCAAATGGTGCATGATATGGAAATAATTTTATGCACTTTTGTGCATTCGTGCATCAGAAAAATTCGACTGTACTTTTTTTTTTTTTTTTTTTTTTTTTTTTTTTTTTTTTTTTTTTTTTTTAAATAGAAACCTATATTTTCGATTGGTAGAGTTGATGGAGTTTTTTTATGTTCTATATGAAAGTATTAACAAACTTATAAGTTAAGAAGTTATCGTAGTTAAAATTTTTCTGAATTATTTAAGTCTATTACCAAGCGTTAATGAACGGTTAATATTTATTGTAGTGTAATGAATACTTTTTCGTGAAAATCTTAATCTTATATTAATATTACTCTATAATCTTATATTAATTAAATCATATATATAATCTTGTATTAATATTAGTGGTTATTATTATCAGTTGGTTTATGTTTATCGAAATAATTTAGAAAACTTTTAACTACGATAACTTCTTAAGGTATAAGTTTAGAGCATAAATAAAATACTTTTATTCGAATAATAAAAAACTATCATTAACGACAATTCGTCGTTAAAAATGTAGATTTACATTAACAAAAAAAAGTGCAGTTACATTTTTCTTGTATATCAATGGTCATAAAAGTGCATAAAATTATTTGCATATTATGCATCATTTTAATACCGTTAAACATTGATTTATAACATTTTTTTCTATTTTTAACCATTTAAAAGATACAATCTGTTCCAGTTGCATCGGGCACCCTGTGTATATGTGTATATATAACTGTACTTACATATAACTGTACTGGTATGTAACTATATATATAACTGTACTCATAGTATTAAATAGCATCATTTACACTACTGTAAGTTATATTGTATGTACTACTATATTTGAGATTATTTACTATTATTATTACACTTAATTATACTGTACATAGTACGATATTAGTGTTTATTAAAATTATAGTAATTTTAATCAAGTTCTTAACTAATATATATTAGTATGTGATATAAGATATTATAATATTACATACTGATAATGCACTTCAAATTAAATTTTTTGCAAATCAAGTTTTTTTTTTATAAAATTGTTTTCTTATATTTAATTGTAATAAAAATTGTAATAAAAATTATCGATCGATGACATGAAATATTTTCTAATGACGTGTATTCGCTTTTATTCAAAATATCAAATGGCCTGAGTGAAAAGTCGCGCTTGACACGGAAAACGTTAAACAACAACTGAATTTGGCTTTGATGCGTTCTCGTATTTACAGTGCTGGAAATAATTAATTATAATTAATTATAAACTCAACATTTCACCTTTTGTTTCTTTTTATAGTAAAGTAAAATCAAAACGATTCTATTTTTTATTAAATAAGTATCTTCTAGACAAGTCTTAGTTAATATTAACATTTTATTTTTCTAGAATTCTTATAATTTATGAGAAAGAATAATTTTTCGCAAATATGCGATTCGAGATTGGAACTAAATATAAATTCGTATAAATTTTCTACACTACATAATGAAATCTACACAGTTATCGAACGGGTAATTTTCTACAAATTACGTTTGGAAATTTTAGTTATGAATTGATTTCGAAAAATATTTTCTCATTAATATTTCTTTCTAAAATTGGAATAAGATAATCTGGTGGGAAATTTTGTTTTAGTAAAACTTCATTTGCAAAAGGATGAATTTGTTTTGTAAACGGGCGAATATGATTTGCAAATAAGATTAACTTGATTTGCAAAAAGTTGAATTCGTACTGCGGAATCTCTCGGTATGTATTTAATACATAAATTTATTACACACAAGTACAGTACTATTACAATATAAGTATATTGGACTTACGAAGGACTTGGAAAATTTTTAATATGATTAAAAAATTCATTTCTTAACGATGAAATGTAATAATGATTGAAAAAATATATACATATTTAAATGTATAAAATATATAAATATATAAATATATAGACATATAATATATAAATAATAAATATATATATATATATATACACATATAAAAGCTATATATAAAAATGAGTAGATATATGTATATAGATATAATATATAACATATGTATAAAAATACATACATTTATATATACACAAATACACACATATACATATATAACTTGAAAGTATTACATAGTATCATAAAGTATTATATAATATTATATAAAAATATATATCCGTATATAAAAAATGCCTACACACACAGAAATTGAAAGTATTACATAGTGTTATAAAGGATTAAATTTAAAATTCGTAATGTTTAAATTGAATAGACATGAGAATAGACACGGTAGGTGAACGTTTTTCTCCAACATTTTCTCTTCCATTCTTTTCTCTTCGTAGCCTTTCGAATTTCAGAGAAGTCGGAATTCGGTTTCGATCCCAGGAGTCTTCTTAAGTTAAAAGTAAAAAGCGTTCTAGTCCAGCACCTGCAAAAGCTCAGGGCCATTGCCATTTTCCTTTCGTCGTCTTTCTCGTCGTCTTTCTTGTCATCGTTGTCTTCGTCGTCGTCCTCTGAGAATCATAAGTTCCCTGGAGAAAAGAAAGAAGAACGATGAGTGTAGGAAGTCGGGTTTGAGCCTTCCTCTATATTTCTCATATACAGGGTGAGTCACGTATCTCGTTAGAAATTCTTCTATCTTCGTGTCCTTGAACAGAGAAAAGAAAGTTAAACCCTCTCGATGAAAGGGTTTCTATAAGAAGAATAAGAAAAATAAAATTATTTCAATCATATCGATACCTTCTTACCCAATGATATTACCGCTATCGAAACATTACAAATATTCTATATTACCTATTCTCAAAGATCGAAATAATTTCGTTGAAATTGAAATAAAATACATTGACATTTCATATAAAATTTTTCAAACGGAGTAGATAATTAAAAAAAAAAAAAAAAAAAAAAAAAAAAATGCCAAAGTACCAGATCAATCGAACGAAAACTATCTATTTCAAATTCCAACCTTCTTTTCATCCTCCCCCTTTTTCTTTTTTTTTTTAATTTCTTGTATTTTTTTATTCCATACATTTGTCATACCTAGGAATAATAAATACATAGGTAAAACGATCAAGACGTCCTCGAAACGTTTTCATATAAATAACGAAACCGGTAAATATATACGTATTACATAGGTATAACGTGCACACACGTTCGTATATGTGTGCAGCAACTGTCTACGTTTACCACGAGTGAATAATAAATAAAGGAGAGCCTAGCGTAGCGATAAAGCTCCGCCACGCGTTATTACTATATTACACGTGAGGGGTCTAGTGTCGTTTCCACTACGTCCCTTCTCTCCTCTTTCTCTTCCTCTCTTCTCACCCCATGGTATTCTACCATCGCCATTGCCATTCCTCAGTTCTCTTTTCCTATACGGACTAGGTGTCTTGACGTTTGTGCGTGCAAGTGCGTGCGAGTGTTGGCGAATACTACGTTGGGTTAGCTCTTTGCTGATCACGCGAGTTCGCGTGCAACCTTACAACCCCTCTTCCTCTCTTTCTCTCTTTCTCTGTTTCTCTTTCTCTTTCTCCCTTCGCGAATTCCCAGTTATTGCTACACTCACATAGCTTCAGGACGCGAGATCCATGGTAGACACGAAACGTCAGAGATGATTCAACGAGATGAGATTAGAGGTACTCTTTCCCGTAATGCCGAGGGAGAAAGACAAATCTACGTATGAAGATAGTTCTTATAATATATGTGTGTGTGTGTGTGTGTGTGTGTGTGTGTGTGTGTGTGTGTACGTATGTATACTTTCGTGGTTTTTTCTTTTTTCGCATTTTCGACAAATTGGTATGTAAAAAGAGATAAAAGTCGATTTTTTATTTGTAAACATTTTAAATTCTCTTTTAAAACTCTCTTTTTCTATCTTTTTTCTTTTTTTTTTTTTGTTTTATGTTTTTATTTATTTAATCATTATTTGATATGTATTTTGTAAAATAAATGGTCAGTATATATGAATGTTTTGCTCAATATAAAAATAATAATTGTGAGATATGAAATATTTTGGATTGAAATGAATATTTGGTTGATCGAAATATTAATATTTGTGTCCTTTTATTTGTCATTTTTTTTTACATTTTGGATAAATTTGAAGAAATGGATTTTTTATTATAAACATTTCTCTCTCTCTCTCTCTCTCTCTCTCTGTCTCTCTGTCTTTTTTCTACTCTCTTTTATTATCTTTTCTATTTATTTTATCAGTGTTTTATTAATTGATGAAGTATTTTGTATAATAAATGGTTATATATAATAAATATTAAATATAAAATAAATGACTATATAAATGGTTAAAGAAATATATGAATATTTTCATCAGTATAAATAATTAAATGTTAAGATTTGGTCAGATTAGCGTTAGTATTATACCTTGATGAAGTTACTAATATTTCATTATAAATGCTGATCAAATGTTAAAAAATATTGATCAACTTTTTGCTATCTCTTATTCTCTTAATCTATTATATTTTATCCTCTTTCTTTTTTCCTTTCTTACTTTCCTTCTTTTTCTTCGCGAATTCCCGGTTATTGCAACTCCACTTTTAGATTTAGGGCGAGAAATCCATGATAGACACGAAATTTCGATAATTAAACGAGATGAGATTAGAGATACTTTTTTCTAATACCAAAGACAAAGAACAACGTATGAGAATAATTCTCAAATTTTTTTACATTTTCAATAAATTTAAAAAAAAAAGTCTTGGAAAGTCTACTTTTCATCTATAAACATTTTTCTCTTTCCTCTTTTCCAACATTTCTCTCTTTTTTCTATCCTCTTTTATTATTATTTCTATTTATTTGGCCAGTATTTTATTAATGGATAAGTATTTTGTAAAATAAATGATCAGTATATATGAATATTTCGATTAGTATAAATAATTAATTCAGGATTGCGTTTTAATTGTGGAATTACTAATATTTTATTATAAATATTATAATTAATTATTATAAATTTGAGTCTACTTTTCATTTGTAAACATTTCTCTCTCTCTCTCTCTCTCTCTCTCTCTCTCTCTCTTTTTCTCTCTCTCATTCTTTCCATAAATTCTTAGTTATAGCAATCTTCTTATAGCTTTAGGATTAGAGATCCACGGTAGATAGGAAATATCGATAATTAAACGAAATGAGATTAGAGATACTTTTCTGACAGTGGCAGATACGCACAGGTAATGAAGGTAATCTTCTAGAGCCCTATAAAACAGAAGAGCACCAATATTAAAAAAAAAATTATATTACATGATAAATTTAATTTAACATTTGGTTGCCTATATACACACACACACATATATATATATATATATATATATATATATATATATAACATAATTGGTTTTATATTTGCGATTGATTAGTTTTATAATCGAGTTAGGCTAGCGTATTTCTAACTTGATTTTTTGCACGAACAGTTATGAAAGCAGAAAATATATATTATCGATGGTCGATTTATTTTAATGGGGTTCTTAAAAATTTGGACACCACGAAGGTTAAATTCGCCAATGTTTTTTTCTCTAATGCCAAGAAAAAAAAAAAGAACAGATTTACGTGTGAAGGTAGTTCTAATATTTTCCTAATTATCTGAATAAATTTTGGTAGGAGGGTAAGTACACTTTTGATTCGTAAACATTTAAAAACCGAGAATCTCTCTTTCTCTCTCTCTCTCTCTCTCTCTCTCTCTCTCTCTCCTTCTCTTTTTCTTCATTTAAACGAAAGGGAAGGAAAAGGAATTGCATCCAAGAAGGAAATAGCTTCTCTTTAAACGTTAAAAGGTAAATTAATTTACGATTGCTCGTGCTCACGTAAAGGAAGCGCAGACGGAATTGTAATTTTAATCGCGGCACGTCGTCCATGAACTAAATCATTTTCTCTCCCTGCCGTACGAGAGAGAAAGATAGAGACAGAGAGAGAGAGAGAGAGAGAGAGAGAGAGAGAGAGAGAGAGAGAGAGAGAGACCCTGACCATAATGCGCGTCTTAAGCTACGTCGCTTCTCGTTCAAGACCAACCCCCCCTAAAAACGAGAACGTGCCTTAGTCTCCTCGTCTCTTCTACATGTATACTATACGCATACGTTTACACTCTCTCCAGTAAGCAGAATCTTCATTTATGGGATCCTCGTCTTTGCCGTCTTTGAAGATTAATTTAAGCCTTATCAAGTTCGTGAATTAATCACTTCGTATCGTTGTCGCTATTTTATGATAAGAATATTCTACGAACGTGGCAAAACATTTCTATCCTTGTTTTCAATTAACTTCGGTTAACCATATTTAGTCTAGATATTTATTTTCGCCTTTAGAAAATATAATATAATCTTGTCTTGTAATACTTTTCGTACTTATACTGGTATATATAGTTATATAGGATGAGAATATGTATATATATACTGTAATATATTTTACTTATATCGGTATATTATAATAATACTGTAATATGTATCACCCTATATATACTGGGTGCTTCTTTTATCTCTCATGGGAATGAATATATCGAAAGATTCTTTTTTTTTTTTTTTTTTTTTTTTTTTTTTTTTTTTTTTTTTTTTTATATATAAATTTATTTGGCATGAAGGGGTTCATCAATGTGGTGCAAATTCTTTTTTTTTTTTTTTTCTAGTTTTCGACTCGACTGATGGAGAAAATTTCAAAGTCAAATTCGTTTTTTATTTTTCTATTTTTTATTTATTTATATATTTATTTATTTATTTATTTTTATTTTTTTTTTTTTTATAGAACCATATTCTTTTTTTTTCTTCTTTTTTTCATAGTACGATTGGCATTTGTTGCGGTGAATTCAACGACCTGACATTTATTATTGTAAAATAATAGTCATTTATTATTGTAAAGTATTATAAATTATATTATAAATTCATGAAAGAAATTTTGCATATCACTGGGTGCCTGCTATCGAACTAGTATTAGGCTTATTTTTATAATATATTGACACAAGTATACTACATTATATATAACAGATATAGTATAATTTATGTTAGTACAACCATATTATAACTTATTCTTAACAAACGTTAACCTAACGAATCTAACCGAGTAATACATTTTATCAGAAAAAAAGAAGAAGAAAAAGAAGAAGAAGAATTAAAATAAAATAAGAAAAATATATACGAAATATCGTACGATTTCAAAGTTATATAGCATTATAGAAGGTTAATTATATCGATACTTTACTAAGCTTCGTTTCGTCGATAAAAGTTAACAAATTTATCTAATACACACTATTATATTTATTAATATTCGTACATTATACTTTTTTCTTTTATCAACTTGTTCGTTTTTTTTTTCTTTTTCTTTTTATTCGCAAGTACTAACGTTAGTAAAGACTTTCGTGCCACCCTCTTCGACTCGTTCGCAGAGTTATCGAATGGTTACCTCGACGATGACGACGGCAACGATATCAGGCTGACTCACCCTAGTGAATTTTGTTCTCTCTCTTTTTCTCTCTTTCCTTGTCTCTCTGTCTCTCTCTCTCTCTCTCTTTCTTTCTCTTTCTCGCATAACGTGAATACGCGCGTGGGTTCTTCTAATGTTCGTGGCTGTATTATCCATACACGAACTTATTCACGCGTGGGTGTGCACCTACCTACCTACGCTTAACTGCTAACATAAGCTATAACGAAGGATGACACATGGGCGAGTTTCTAACGATCGAACCTTCTAACACCGCAGGATTATATCACTTTTTTTTTCTTCTCTTTTTTCCCCTTCTTCACCCTTCTCTCTCTCTCTCTCTCTCTTTTTCTTTTTCTTTTTCTTTTTCGTTTTATTACGATTGCACAGGGTGTTCCTTTTACAATCATTATTACGAAAAGCTTTGAATCATTTACGATAGATTCTAAGAGAAATCTAATTTTTCCCATTCTTTTCGAAATTCCCCGTGTATCACGAGGTTACTTGAAATTTATTCATTTATATGTTGCATGACACCCGTCGAAATTTCTTTCAAGCTGTAGGAATGAATTGGCTAATGGAAAAATAAAATTAAATTTTACGAACGATTTGCCTATGAAATATGTATAAATCGATCGCTCGAACGCTTTCAAATTTGTCCACCCATTCCTGTTTAATTATGAATATTTTTTATGTTAAAAATTAAACGATACGGGTCGAATTGATTTTATTAAAGTTCCATGACATCCATTTTTTTCTTCTTCTTTCTCTTTTTTTTCTTTTTTTTCTTTTTTTTTTTTTTTAGATTTGGGTATGCCTCGTTGAAAATTTCTAACAAATCGTAAGATCGTTTCTCAATCGATTTTAATTTCTTATGAAAATGAAAAAGTCAACAAAGTAGTCGAACCGCTTTGATTAATATTTACAAATAATTTTCAGTTATCGTCGATGATAACGTTTGCTTGAAAATTTTTCAAGCAAATCGACCAATTATTATCGATTTTATTTAATTATTTATTTATTTATTTTTTACTTTTTGTGTTTTCGTATATACAAACATTTATTTTATCACAAAAATATATAAACGTTTCTACTTATTTTGACATCGAGATATTCGATGTTAAATCGAATAAAATAGTGGAAACGTAATAGAATCATTTCTATGAAAGAACTATATCGATTCTTCGATACCCGATTGCGATGTAAGTATTATTAACTTATACGAAAATATTAACTTATAAAGAAAATATAAGATCAAGGTTATTTTTCGTCTGTCATAACCTAGAGAAAGAAAATCAAATGAAATAAGAAAGAAATGCTTTTCAAAGCGAAAACCTGCTATAACTTTTTCGCTAATCGGCTTTTGGTCTTTTCCCTCCGTCAGAACGCGCGACGTCGCATTTATAGAATTTGTCGGCTATCTACGTACGTGTAAGTATTTCCCTAACACTTACGCACACACAAACACACACACACACACACACATATAGGCACACGAAAGTAAGTAAGTAATTCTCGACAAGTTGCCGATAAATTTTAACGTTGGAACTGTGCGCTTCGAGTTTAAAAATCCAATCGCACGAGGAACCCAACGTTTCCAACCCTCTTTCTCGTGTCACATCGCGTTTTCACATTGAAAATCTTCACGAGATTGGAAACGTCGAGGATGCGTGCTTGGTAAGGGATTTTCAAGAGAAATCGAGATATTCGATATAGAAAAAGAATTTTTCTAACAATAAGTTATCGTCGCTATTAATATTTTGATCATCATGGTCGTTATTATTTTCCTTTCTTTGATTTTTTCAAACAATATTAATCTCATTGCTTTAATAAAGTGATTTATTAATAATGAATATAGTAACAATAATAATAATGATAATTATAATGATAATGATAGATCGGATCTTACATTTATTGCACGAATGAAATTAAGTAATTGATTCTCAATATGAATGAAATTAAAAATTGATATCTCAATATCAAATGACGATTAACAATGCAAATATCCTTAAAAAGTCAAAAAATACAGACTGCTAGCTCAGGAAATGCAAAGAATGTGGAAACAACAGAGGGTGCGTATGATATCATTGATCATATCTATGACACGAGTCACACCCAACAGTTTTAAAAAACATGTCGCCGCACTAAACATACGTTCGCATATATATTCATACACACGTGGAAGTTTAAAGAACGATTATATTAAAAACGTGCACCGTAGTGCAACATTTTGGAATATAGAAGAAGAAAAATTAGACTTAGCTGTGATTTGTCTGATCATATCTTTGTCTAATACTTTAATACACGGAAAAAAGACAACAATAATAATAATAATAATAATAATAATAATAATAATAATAATAATCATAATGATAATAATAAAAAGAATAAAATAATAATAATAATAGTAATAAAAAGAATAATAAATTTAAATTATATATTATTTATATTAAATTGAAATTATATAAAGTAATGATAAATTTAAATGAAGTTCTAATAAATAATTTCAGTTTTGTAATTATTTTATTATCATTATCATTATCATCAGTTATTATTATTGTTATTATTATTATTATTATTATTATTATTATTTTGTTTTTTTTTTTAAATAATTTTAATTATCGAAAATTTCCAAGGAAATATTTAATGACACGTTGTAAAATAAATATTATCGATATATTTATTATTATCTATCCAATAGATTACTTTACAATAACAATTAATAAAATAAGAGAAATGTAGAAACTTCTAAGGAAGTAAAACTTGGAAGACAATGAAACTCTATGTAAGCGTTGAAACCATCGCGTGTATGTTATAATGAACATTCGCGTAAACTCTAATGGCGTTGAGCGCGAATGTTCGCGTCGTCCGTGAGAATAATACGCCTGCCGCTCGTATATCTCGACCGTCTAAAATCTCGAATAAACCCACGTGATCCTCGCGAAGACGATTCCCTGCGTTCACCAACGAGATTTATGTTCTCCAATTAAACTTGATGTAAAAGCTTTCGTCGTTCCTCATCGAACTAATCCCCCTTTTCTCTTTTTCTCTTTCTGCTCGTTTGTTTTCTTTTCGAAAATATTTTTTCGAAAATATTACAATATCTGATATGTATATTTTAATATTTATTACATATACATATATATATATATATGTAAAATATTATATAAATATTTTAGTAAACAATATATTCAAAGTAAATATATTATAAAATATTATATTCAAATATATTATGTATATATATATAATTATATATATATATATTAAAATAATAATACTTATACAAATATATTATAAAATATTATATCCAAATATATATGTAGATATATATACATATATAAAGATTATACAAAAATGTGATAAGATATTAACGTTATATATAAAAAAAAATAGTACATACAGATATGTTACGTTAAAAATATTACGTTAAAAATATTATATTAAGAATATTAAAGAAACATAAATGTGTGTGTGTGTGTGTGTATACGTATACACACATATATATATATATGTCTATTAATTTATATTATTTATACATGTTTTATAATGTATAATATGTGATGAATATATAATATGATATGAATATTGTAAAAAAGTATTATATACGATATATTCTCATACTTAAAAAAAAAAAACAATCTAATAATCATAGAACGGTTATCTATCTAATCGATGGTTTTATACCAACATACTTATATCGTAGTTTCCACTTATCGTACATAGACTCAATGTAATTTTCTTAGTAGTTTGCCTGTTTGTCGATCTTAAAGTAGCAAGGGTGGGATGAAAAATTGATTCCATAGCGAGACGACACACCGATAAAACCCAGACGACCGAGGGTAGCTAAGGTATATCTAAACCCTCTTTACGATTCATTGATGAGTCACATTGTACCGCGTTGCCGGTCTTTGAATCATTCAAACGAACGATTAGACGTACGATTAACCTGAACAATTTATGACGGAGCAGAAACTTATCGAGAGAATTTCTAATTAAAAAGAAAAAGAAAAAAAAAGAGAGAGAGAGAGAGAGAGAGAGAGAGAGAGAGAGAAAGAAGGAATTAGTATCTATCGTAATCTTTTCCCCGTAATTAATTATAAGTAAATTAATTTTAAGTAAATCGTATTCTTTTTCGTAATCAACTTTACATCTTCGACGGAAGAATAGAAAAATAAAAAGAAATAAGAGAGAACGATCTTTCATCGGACAGATAAAAGTCTATCTCTTCTTTTCTCTCTCTCTCTCTTTCTCTCTCTATCTATCTATCTCTCTACCTATCTATTTATTTATCTCATTTTGCACGATTTCGCTGATGTCTGTCTAATAATAGAAAATTTCGTATTTCCCAGCCGTTTCGTGCAATCATAATTTATACAATAGCATTGTATGCACGGTTGATTATTCATTCTCTCCCCTCCTTGTCACGTTAATAATAATGTATAATAACGATGATAATAATTGATATTATTACTGTCGCCATAATACAGAAAGGAATTTAAAACGAAGCTGTGGTAACCATCGATATATATATATATATATATATATATATATTATACATACATATATATATATATGTATGTATGCATGTATGTATGTGTGTATGTATATATGTATAGGAGAATATATAATATGTATATGTGCGTATGTGCGAAAGCTATTTCTCCTACATAGAAAGAGTGCATGAACTCGGTCCACTCGATTTTAGTCGTGTGATGATGCAGAATTCATGCTCGGTCAAATCGAACCGTAACATTTCTCTCTCTCTCTCTCTCTCTCTCTCTCTCTCTCTCTCTCTCTCTTTCTCTCTGTCTGTCTGTCTCTCTTTTTCTCCCTCTCTCTCTTTTTCTCTATTCGTCTGATCAGCATTTTCGAGAAGTTGAAATAAAATTCAATGAATGTAGATACGTACGTATTTATATATTTAAAAATCTATACTTTGTTTAAGCGCATTAATTGTATTATTAATTTCCGAATAATAATAATAATAATAATAATAATAATAATAATAATAATTATTATTATTATTATTATTATTATCGAGAAATAAATTTCTTTCTACTCGTTATATTGATAATTTATAGGATTTTGAACGCTATTGAAAAAAAAAAAAAAAAAAATAATGAAAGAAGAAAAAAAATTGAAAGAAACGTTCAATTTGATTTTTAATTGAAGATGAAAATGTTCTTTTGAAGTATATACGTTGTCCCATATTTCCGGTAAATATTTTTGAATATTTGTGCTTAATACTGAATTTACATTTGTATGTGTTCATTTATTATATTGTTTAACTGTGTACAATCAGTGTTATATAATAATATATATAATATAATATAATATAATATAATATAAATATATACATATTATATAATAAAATATGATACAATTTAAACAAATATATATATATAAAAAATACAAACAAAAAAATTATTTATATATTTTTGTTAACACCTATTACTTGGACGGGCACATTAAAATTATTTGTTTTCCTTCGTTATAAGGTTAATAGTTCATATCGTTACACGACAAAGTCAACATTAATTGCTACGAAATGATTTTTGTGATTTTTATAATTTCAATCATGAAATCTCAATACCATCAAATAGACGTGTACATTAAAATATGATGTTTTCGTTTTTTCCATTACGTTAATTCGCATTATTACATCAATTAAAATCAACATATCAAGATAAATTGCAACAAAATAGATAATATTACTATAACCTTAATTTAACTGTAATATCTGATATCCCTCAAAATAATATACGAGTACATCAAAATACAATTTCCCCACTCCATAACAATATTAATTCGTATATCATTACATCAATCAAAGTCGATGTTAATTGCAAAAAAATTATATTTATGGTTTCTACTAATTTTAGTCGCGCAATCCAAAATCCATCAAATTGACGGATATCCGTAAATTTAACGTTAATTTCATCGAAAAAAAAGAAGAAGAAGAAGAAGAAGAAGACGATAAAAAAGACACAAGAAAAGATACAAAAGCAAAAAAAAAAAATTAAATCCATTATCTAAACTATAATAGAAAAGGATTCATCGTGTTCTACGAAAAATCGTCGTTCGGATCCATCGTCGTTGGATATCTGAAGATATTCTCCTCTCGTACGTCTTTTTCGAGTATTTTTTTTTTTTCTCGGGGTAAGGATCCTCTCGATCATATAGCAGCAAACGCGTCAACGCTGCGTCTATCCTCGGCCTGAAGCATAATCGGCGAGCATTTGTCAGAGATGTCCGGAAAAAAGACGGTCGCACGAGTCTTTCTTGTCGGTCGCAGACCCTCTCGATCCGTCACGAGCATTCCCTCCCACTCCCTCTCTCTTTCCCTCCCACCCATCTCTTCTTCTTTACCCTCTTCTCTTCACCCTCGACGAATTCGGATTTAAAATATTCGGAGAGAACGGATTCAGAGCGGTCTGATACATCTATACACGTGTGCAGACGCAAAAAAGAGAGACAGAGAAAGAAAGATGGAGTGGGAGGAGGAGAGAGAAAGAGAATCATATTTTTGTCATTACTTTTCTTTCTGTTTTGATATTAATTCTACAAAAAAAAAAAGAAAGAAAGAAAAAAGAAAAAAATTAACCCTTTAGACACAGCACAATATTATCTCAACGGTACCTGCTAAGCCGCGGGCAAAAATCTCGGTAATAATTGAAAATGAACGTAATTATTTATTTTTCAAACAGAAAAATATACATGTATACATGTATATAATGCGCGCACGTGTATGTGTGTGTGTGTGTAATGACGGGTGGGTGGATGTGGGTGTGTATACGAAAGCATTGCCTAATTTAAAAGTTTCTTTTCATGCGTTATGTTTAAAAACATGATTTTCACACAAAGAGTCACATTTTTACAATTAATTCAAGTTCCAACTGGAGCGTATATAGACGTGATTTTTTCTACAGACGAGTATTACTCGTTTGACAATGTAGAACGCGTTAACGCACTTATGATATCTGAAAGGTTAATAAAAAAAAGTATTAGCTCTATCTGATACGCTTCGTTTTTCTTATGAAAAGAAAATTAAAATAACAAAGCCAATTTCGTGGTTATTGTAATATCAAATGTAAAATATTAATATGTTTTAGTATAAATGTGTTTCGAGATCGATTCGTTTTTCGTTCAACTGTAAAAAAAAACTTTTATATATATATATACATATATAGAAAGAAAGAGAGAGAGAGAGAGAAAATGATAGAGACACATACACACAGAGAGAGAGAGAGAGAGAGAGAGAGAGAGAGACAGTGAGAGAGAGAATAGTTTACGTTAGTCACTCAGAGCATGGTTTGCATCCCATGCACGTTGCACCGCATGCTCTGGCTATGCGTGAGCTATGCAAGAGCTATGCACAAGGTGTACGTACAGAGAAAACAAGGTGATTCGTGACTGCGAACGACACATGCTATCAGCTAGTTCTCTTTGTTTCTCTTCTTTTGTTACTATCTACATATAAGTACGTGAGTCGTTGAAAATCAGAATAATAATGATGTTGACCGTTCATTTGAAAGAAAAAAAAAAAAAATTTATTATTTATGCCAATAATTATTTTGATTTTTTGTTTTACATAATATTTTTTTTTATAGCTCGTACATTATCCGTTATTATACGCTATGTAGGATAAATAATATAATCGTTAGTCACTGTATAGTGATTTACCACAGTCTTAGTAATTTACATAATTAAAATTGCGGGCATGCAGCGGTCATTCTTTTCTTCTTTTTTTTTTTTTTTTTTTTGTTCTTTTTTCAGTTCTAATATGCGCTAGAGTTATCTAAAGTTATATCGAGTGAATTTATTTTTAACTACCTTACATCGTTACCATTTAAATTAAAAAAGAAATATATATATATATATATATACGTATAAAATATTTAAAGAAAATAATGGATATTTTTTTATTTTACATTAAAATAATTTATAGTAATCTGTGTACATGTAATTGTTCAAATTATAAGTCATTTATTTAAACGTCCTATAGCTATGAATATAACGAAAATAACTTAGATGTAGAATTTTATTAGAGGTGAGAACGTGAAACTCGGTGATAAATATTTATATATAAAAACAGTAACGAAAACAAGCAATTCGAATGGCTTTGACGGTTTTCAACAAGTTAGTATATCTAATATTAGATATCGTAACAGAATGTTTAGAATAGTAAACGTCACAACCGCTTAAATTCAAATTTACCTATATTTAAATACATGCATATCTCATTATTTATTTCGATTATTTTATATTTATTTCAACTAATTACAATATATATATATATATATATATACACACACACACAGACACATATACATACGTATATAAAAAATATATGTATACATAATATATATACACACAATACACATACACGTACACATATGTATATTTCGTATGTATAATTTTACTTATATATTTTTTAATTAATAATTATACAAAAATCTAATTACCCTACTTGTAATTATATACTTGCCAGATGTGTATACTTTTAATGCTCTTTATCTTATCTCGTTAATAAGATTAAATCGACGAATGTCTCTGATTCATCGTGTTCACGTTAAATTATATTCTAGGGATGTCTAACGAATCTTTCGTCTATTTCTATCTCTCTATCTCTTTTATACACGTGCGCGTACACGTACATGCACATACGCATCCATACATTCATACATGCTACACACTTATACATTTTCAGAATTTAGTAACAGTGTCGGACACTACGTGCTCGTTACGAAGAGAGAACAAAGTGGAAAGAGTTCTCGGACGAATTTCCCCTTTACGCAGATGCGAAGCAGATGTTAACCGTTCTACTCTTCCCAAAATTCACCAGGAATTTTAATTTCCATGCTAATTCGTCGCCCTTACGAAAAACAAGAATTCTCAGAAAGGGCACGTGCCTTGGTACTTTATAATACACGATTACTGTCGGATGATCTAACGAGAAGTTATGATGATTGAACAAATTTTGTATATTTTTACGTTCTCTTTCTTCCCCTTCTCCTTCTTCTTCTTCTTTTTCTTTTTTCTATTTAATAATCGTTTAATCATATTTAGAAACATTATATTTATACACATTAGAAATATCATAATTAATCATGAATAATTCTATAATAATTAATCATAGATTCTAGAATGAATAAATCAGATGTGCTCGTCCTATAATTTGCTGCATGACAAACCAATGCTAATCGATCCGTTTTTGATCGATTAGCATAATCGAAACACGATCATTCTCGGTCCAAATCAATCCAGATAATCCATTTGATCAAATTATTTCAGCCTGATGTAATCCGTTCGTTTTGTTTGTCAATGAACACGAAAAAGAAAAAAAGGAAAAAGAAGAAGAAAAGAAGCTAATTAATTTAAACTCTTCAGGGACACTGACCGATACACATGTGTTCGTTTAGTTATTTTCTTTTTTTTTTTTTTTTTCTTTTCTTTTTTCAATTAATATTATTCTCAGTAGAGAAAAAAAAAAGAAAATTAAAACCTGTCATAAAACTATCTATATTACAGAATCTCTCAACAATAACAACAAAAAATTCATCGTACCGCAACACTGATAACATTTTAATCCGCTTGATAATCAATGATAAAAAATCTCAATCATTTCTTTTCACTTTGAAAAAATTCCTTCTTCAAGAGGTTGAAGACCCTTTCATTTATAAAAAAAAATTCTTACTTATTATGTCATAAAAGTAAAAATGCTGGCTACGTCCGAACTAGAATATTTTCTCTCTTTTCTACCATTTTTACATATAGAATTTCTCTCTCTCTCTCTCTCTCTCTCTCTCTCTCTCTCTTTCTCTCTTTCTTTCTCTCCCTCTTAGTGAAGAGGATCCAAACTTCCTTCGTCATCTTCATCCTCACCCTCCTTTCGTCGTAATGAAGCTCTGGTCGAAGCGAGCTATCCACGTTTACTGGATAATGTTCTATAGATAGTTGAAAGGAGAACGTTGTGGCATGTAGATAGATAGATAGATAGATAGATAGATAGATAGTTAGATAGTTAGATAGATAGATAGATAGTATGAAAGAGAGAGATAGAGAAATAGATAGGAATAGAGTGTGTGTATGTGTGTGTGAGAGAGAGAGAGAGAGAGAGAGAGAGAGAGAGAGAGAGAGAGAGAGGGAGAGACAATAGTAGAAGGAAAGGGAGGTCACCGGAGATTTCCGTCTCCAGTCTCGAGTTAGGATAGATTAAGGAAGAGTGGCACCGGTTGGTACCAAAGCTACTAGCTGGCTCGCCGCCATATTGGAACGTGCAAAAGGGGGTTCGACTTACTCGCGTGACCCGATGATTCACCCGAGTCTTTCCCCTCTTGTGTCTCTTCCCTCGCTAGTCACCCTTCTTCTCGCCCCTTCTTCTCTTACGATTTCCCCCTACCCATCCTCTACTCTTCTTCCCTTGCCCTTTACATTCGCTTTCGACCCGAAGGAATACGATCCTTGGTGTCTCTTCTATTGGCTTTTCGTTCGTTTCTCCGATCTTTCCTTCTCTCTTTTTTCTTTCTTTATGTGTCTTCTTTCTTTCTTTCTTTCTTTCTTTCTTTCTTTTTCTCTTTCTCTACTTCTATTCTTTTCTTTTCTCTCTTTCCTTTACTTTCATTTCCCTTCTTTCTCTATCTTTTTCTTTTATTTCTCTCTTTCTCTCTCTCTCTCTTTTTCTTTCCTTCTCTATCATTTATCTTTCTTCTTTCTTCTCTCTCTTTTATTTTTTTCCTCCCTCTCTTTCTCTCTCTTCACTCTTATTTGTTTCTCTTTCTCTCTCTCTTCTCTCTTATTTCTTTCTCTCTCTTCACTCTTATTTCTCTCTTCTCTTTCTCTCTCTTTCTCTCTCTCTCTTTACTTCTCCTCTCACTTTCTTTCTCCCTCTTTCTTTCTCTTTCTTTTCTCTCTCTTTCTCTCTTTCCTCCTTCATTCACGTTTCTATTCTCTTATTCCGTCGTTCCTTTCTTATTCGTTCTATCATTTCATCCGATAGACATTCGCGACTGAAAGAAGAATTATAGAAGATTATATTATCGACTTTCGAACGTGTCCTATTAAAAATTTCTGCGTACGTCGGCCGCGAATACATTTTTCCCATCGTTGCTCGTTTTATTGATAAATCGATCGGTGATTGCATCCAGAAGTTACATCCAGAAGAAAAAGAAGAGGAAGAAGAATCTCACTCGACTCGACTGGCGAACGGATTATTTCTCAATTTTCGAAGAAGGGACGTATATTGCTGGAGGACTTGTTTTCTTATTTGTCTTCTTGTCGTCCTTTGGCATGGGATATTTATTTTTCTTATTTACTTAACTTTGCGTTTGAAAGTTAGAAGGATGAGAGATATAAAGGACGAAACGAAGAAATGAAGAAGAAAATGAGGAAAAACGAAATCTACGCGAATGCGCATATATATATATATATAATATATGTGTGTGTATGTGTGTATGTATGTATGTATGGTGCGTGTGTACGCTCATGGTTGCATATATCTTTGTCAGTCTATTTCTTTTACTATTCATATATAAGCTTTATGAACACATGTATGTATAGTTATATACATATGGCTTTATGCATGTTACGTACACAGGAACGCGCCTTTTATCTATTAATGCTTTACGAAGCGCGAAAAGGGAAACGAGTCTCTTTTTCTTCTTACTCTTTGTTTCTCTCTCTTTCTCTCTCTCTCTCTCTCTCTCTCTCTCTCTCTCTCTTTCTCTTTATTTCTATTTCTATCTCTATCTTTTAAAATAAAAAAAAGAAAGCACGTTCTATTCTCCGTGAAATTGTAATTAGCGTTTTAATATACATTTAACCACGTTCTTCTAGATAACGCCTTTTTATTATGGTCTCTCTTTCTTTCTCTCTCTCTCTCTCTCTCTCTCTCTCTCTCTCTCTCTTTCTCTTTCTCTCTCCATTTGTTTTCTTCATTATTTTCTTTTCATATTTGATACATCAATTATCGAGTTGATTAAAAAAAAAAAAACTTTATTGTCACTCTCATCGTTCGCTGTTATTAATTGATAAATCGAAAATTATTCATACCTAATGATTATCCCCGACTGATTTCTTTTTTCTTTTTTTTTTTCTTTCTTTTTTTTTCCTTTTCTCCGATACTTGGTTCGCATACTCGTTTCCCAAATACGTGCTTTGAAAAATCACGAGATTTTTTCTTTTTTTTTCTTTTTCTGTTTTCTTTTCCATTATTATCGACGTTTAGAAACGTTAAAACGTTTTACATTTCGTTTGTGTTATTCTTGGCAACGTTATTGTATATTTTGTAGGCAAAACTCGTTTGGAGCTTTTTGTTTTTGATTTTTCACTCGAGGAAGACAATATGTAACGTTATAAATTCTTTTGTTTGTTAAACTTTCCTTCCACGCGTGTATTCGTGCTTTTTTTTTTCTTTTTCATTTTTCTTTTTTTTTTTTTCTTGTTTCTTTTTTTAGATTGAACCATGTTTCTTTCGCTTTTTTTGGGAATATTCAATAGACAGAGACAGAGATAGAAAGAGAGAGAGAGAGAGAGAGAGAGAGAGGAAAAAAATTCATTTAAAATTGAATTTTTTTTCTCCAAATATACGATTACCAAAATTTTTCTCTGAATGAGGAGATTATTTTTTAAAGGGAAGTTTGCGAATTCATTTACAGAGTTGGTCATAGGGAAAAGTTCGTCGACCTGCGATAACTCTTTGCTTTAAACGTTATAAAAAAATCGTCGGAAAACACGTTGAAAGTGTGACAGGGATATCTCGTAGCGTGCCAAATTGAGCGCGTTCCAATTGGAGATTTAGAGGGACGGAACACGGCAAACTATTGTTCTTTAATTCGAGTTCTCCAGACACAGAATCAAATCGATTGCCAAGGATTCGTTTTTCCGCGTACACGCCCAGCGAGCAATTACGATCCTTTCGTTGCGCTTGCAAAACATTGCCGACTTTGCTCCCGTGTTTTTTTATGAAACGTTTCCTTTTTTCTTTGTTTCTTCTCTTTTTTCTCTTTCCTTTTTTCGTCCTTTTCCTATTTTTTCCTTTTTGCGCGTGTGAAGAGTTTTTAATTTAAAATTCGCTAAATGA
Source organism: Vespula pensylvanica (assembly GCF_014466175.1). Taxonomy (NCBI): domain Eukaryota; kingdom Metazoa; phylum Arthropoda; class Insecta; order Hymenoptera; family Vespidae; genus Vespula; species Vespula pensylvanica. The sequence goes on along the minus strand of NC_057701.1, from coordinate 3,856,805 downwards.
AAATATTTTAAAGAAAATTCATTATGCGTGTAAGGGTGTATAATAGAACAATGCTTATATTTCGTTTGTAATGGATTCTTTACATTCTAGGACATATATTCTATATACGTAGAAAATAAATTAATATATTCGTAACATTGTGTATATGTGTATATATATATATATGTACGTACGTATGTATGTATGTATGTATACATTTAAACGAGATTATAAATATACATTATATATACCTTATATAACACACATAAATTATATATTTACGTATAATATAAATTATTGTATAAATTACATAACCATACAATATAATTACATAAATACTAACATTATATATGTTATATATGTATATATAAAATAGATTTTTTTTTATATTTACATATTGTGTATATATATATATATATATATATATATATATATATATGATAAACATAATACATATGATGTTATACGCACATATATGTTAAAAATGTATTCACCCAATATAAACTATTTCATAAATTACATTAATATTATAAATTACAAAACACATACACACATGTATATTATATATTTACACATTATATATTTACACATAAAATAGATTTTTCTTTTATATTTACATTATATTTTATGATAACAATCATGATACACATCACATTATATATACACACACACACTTTAAAAACATATTTACACATAGATTGCAGCTTATAATCCGTTCACTAAAGAGAGACGAAAGACTATCTCTATCTCTCTACCATTCCTAATCAATGCCTTTCCATATCGAAGGCGAACCGTTCGCCTTTATCGAGCAACTTTAAAAGCCCGAGAGATATGATTATTCGAGCGTGGAACGAAAGAAAGAAAGAACGAAAGAAAGAAAGAACGAACGAACGAACGAACGAACGAACGAACGAACGAGCAAGGCTCGATGGCAGCCAAACCTGTTTTTACGGTTGATTTTACTACTACTAGTGGGACTGAGAATGAGAGCGAAGGTAGTAACGAAGTAGGGTCGTGGTTGTGTAGTGTATTGTGGTAGGTGAGACATAAGGGGGACGGGACTAAGAAGGTAAACGTAGGGTAGGGGTGGTGGGGGTATGGAACGGTTAGGTGAGGGAAGGGACGGTGAAAACGTAAGTAACAGTCCTTATTGTTCAAGGTGGATGGCGACTCGAACTTGCTCAAGAATTACAACACGATATATCGGAAATCTCCAAGAATTTCCTATTCCCAACCTGCATGATCCGATTCGATCCGATCCGATCCGATTTAATTCGATTCGATTTGATCGGATTTCGAATATTGTTATTGAGTAATTTAAAAAAAAATGTTTAGGGAAAGTACATGTTTATTAACGAATAGATTGATTGTTTCAAAGAAAAGAAAGAAATGATATATATATATATATATATATTTATATTATATATATTGCGTATCTGTTAATTTTAATTGAGTATAAATAATGTTTATTAGTAGAAGATAGTAATTAATTGAAAGACTTTGTTTTTTTTTTGTTTTGTTTTTTTTTTCTTTAACGCGTGGAACTCATGAATATAGATAAAGAATAGATAAATGAATAGATCCAGTAGATCCTGTTTAACATTTATTTATTTATTTTATTTTTTTCTTTTAATTTTTAAAAGACCGTCTATTTAGGCCAGATAATTAATATGACGCGTTTGAGTGCTGTACATGTTTATTCTCAGCTACAAGAATTCCAGAATCGAAATATTATTTTCCGATAAGACAGACAGGCACGAATGGTATTTCGTTTCACTAGGACAACTTTGCTCTTGTCGAACGCTTTATAGTTAGTTCCTAAATTCTATAATAAGTCGCTGGATTGATCCAGTTGGGCCTTGAATACAATATTCACGAGAATCATTGCTTGACTTTTAGAGAGATTACTCAACTCTCTAAAATTTATTTACTTTTAGATCATTACTGAACTCTTTTTGAGTTTTATTAAGGGGATTCTTTTCATTTTTTATGCCTTTATATTTACGTCATGAATTCTCATACTTACAATTTTTGTATTTTTGTTTAATTTTAGTAATCAAGAACATATTCGAAAGACAATGAGATTATCTCTCCTAATTTTTGAAACAAGAAAAGAAAAGAAAAGAAAAGAAAAGAAATGTTATGTATAAAAATAGATCATTTTTAAGAATAATTTTCATACGGTCGAGTAAAAGTCTTCTGTGAAAATCGGAAACAATGGTATTGTATAAAAAATGAAAAAAGAAATAAAATATACAGGGTGTTCATAAATTATCTGTTAACTTTAATCGAGTATAAAAAATGTTTATTGATAGAAAATAATAATTAATTAGAAGACTTTGTTTTCTTTTTTCTTTCTTTCTTTCTTTTTTTTTATTTATTTATTTATTTTTTTTTTTTAATGTAAGGAACTCATGAAGTTTTATTTGTAGATCAAATAGATCGCGCTTAACATTTTTTTTTTTTTTTTTGTTTAATTTTTCAAAAGTCAGTTGTTTAGAGCCGGTAATTACAATGACGTATTTTCAATTAAAAAAAGAAAATGTTACGTATAAAGGTGTCACTTTCGAGAACAATTTTCATACGAACGAGTAAAAGTTTTCTTTGAAAATCGGAAACAATGGTCTCATATAAAAAAAAGGACAGAGAAAAGGAAAAAAGAAAAAACCTTCATCTTTCGAATGAGCCATTGATCATCAAAATTGGTAGAAAAATTGCGACCAGGAGAATTTATGGCGTAAACCATTGCAACACATTGCATGAAGATTTCGTGCTGGTATGCTCGTATCGCTTGTATACGTTTTCCCATATCGAGAAAACGACGTATGTGAGTTATGTTTAATATTTACTTATCACGTTACCACGAAGAAAGAAATAAGTTATAGATTTGTAGAAAAAAATATTAAATAATAATAAATAAATTTATTTAGACATATTGATTATAATCAATTAGTGATCATTATCATTTAAAATAACGTAATGTTTATTGATTTGTTTTGTTGTTACTTTGTTTGTTTTATTTATTTATTTATTTATTTATTTTTTTTTTGAAACTAACGAATACTCGTTTTTCTAATTCATTAGCGCGTTACTTCATTTTAGATTAATTTAAAAAACATATTCAAAAATTTTATATCGTTAACTAGTTTTAACTCGACGTACTTCGTACGTTATATGCAATTACATACGTATTATACGATTATTTATACATAGATTTTATTTATTAGATTATTTATATATAAATGTGTATATATATTTATGTACAGATTTGTTATTATCTCGATCGAAACAGCAATATGATGTTTGCGAGAGAAACTATGTCGTTCTGAAGTATGACGAAGACACGATCGTAATAATGTCTTAACTGTGACCTTGATGACTCAATAGCATGAATGAAACTATTCAATAAGAACAACGATGAAGGATGAAAAATCGCAATAGCTTTTGCAACGAGATAAATATATTTATATTTATAATAATTTAAATATCTCAATATATTTATTATCTATTTCTTATAAATAATATTATTATCGGTATAATGAATTGTTCTATTTTATATAGATATTATTTAAATATCTAAATATATTTATTATTTGTTTCCTATAAATAATATTATCGTTGATATACTGAATTGTTATATTGACAATAATATTAATATTATTTAAATACCTAAATATATTTATTATTTGTTTCCTATAAATAATATTATCGTCATTATAATGAATTGTTATATCAACAATAATATTAATATTATTTAAATGTCTGAATGTATTTATTATTTATTTTTTATAAATAATATTATTGTCATTACGATAGATTGTTTCAGTCAAATACAAAAAAGAAAAAAGTTATGGGCGTAACATCTCAATCGAGTATCTGAATAATATCAATGTCTATTTAGAAATCGCACGTATCGTTTCTCTTATAGAATACGTATTGACTTCGTAAGTAACTACTTAACAGCTGTTCTATGAAAATTGACGATCATACATTGTCTGATGTCTCATTGTCATCTTCAATTCACGTAAGTCGACAGCGCCAAGTACTGAACTATACAACACGTGCTTACTTACACAAACATACACACTGATACGATAAATCGAGAGAACAAATGAGAGAGAGGAGGGTTCTCCATGAATTTTTAAATCTTTTTTTTTCCTGCATCCGTCGTTAATATCGTATGCGTCTCGAACGATATTAGGGTAGACAGTTTTAATATCGATTTTTGATAATTGCTATTTAATTTACAAAAGTCGCGTTTGAAAATGAAGTTATTTTCAAGAGTAATTTTAGCGCGAGCGAAAGTTCTCTTTCTTTTGAAAATTTGACAAAAAAATCGTCTCGTTTAAAATTTATTGATCTTTCGATTAAACCCTTCATCATTAAAATCGGACGAAAATTATGATAATGAGAATTCATGGCGTAAATGAAAAGAGAATCATTTTATATAGCGTACATACGTATGTATATGTGTGGCGTATAAATGCTTATGTTCTTTTTTTCTTTCTTTTTTTTTTTTTTAATCAACATTACATCAGAGAAATACGGATCGTGCCAACTTACGTCATGAATCTTCGTCGTAGCAATTTTTGTCCGATTTTGATGATCAATATAATAATAATTTTATTATTATTATATTATTATATTTTATACATTTATATAAATTTATTATTACGTATATTTTTATTATTATATAAATTTATATTATATATATATATATTTATATTATCATTATTTTATTATTATTTCATCTTATATTTTTCTATTTTTTTTTTTTTTTTTTTTGGAAGAAAAATACGTTTAAAATTTTCACAATGAGCTTTTGCTAGCGGCCGAATTATTATTGTAAACGATCTATTTTTAAACGTGACTTTTGCAAAGAAAATAATTTTTTCAAAATCGAACGCGATTATCTCCTGTAAAAAATCTTTATCGTTCGAACGAACTCTTGATCATTAAAATCGGACAAAAATTGTGACGATGAGAATTCATAGCGTAAACCCTTGCAAATGTACGGGATGAGAATAAATCCCATTAAGCATCGTGTATACAAGATTAAAATATCGTTGATTTTAATGAACATAAGAAAAAAATTCGCAATGCAATTCGATAAATCGATGGTGACACGATTCATTGTGTCTGACAAGAGTTAGATTATCGTTCGGACATTTTGTATATGATGACATAACAAATGGTACCTGTAACGAATGTTTGCGACTTTGAAGTTAAACTTTATAACATTTTTTCTGTAAAATGTCATTAATGTTCTTGCTTGAAATCAATTAATAAAGATTTGATATCATTTCGATAATTTGTACAAATAATTTATAAACATTTTGTATAATTTGACATGAATATTCTCGGAGAAGAGGCTTGAAATCTTGTTACAGGATGTTTCACAAACGATAAACTTTAAAGTATAATGTTTAATATTTAATTTTATTACGATATCGATTATTATTATTATTATTATTATTATTATTTTTTATATTTTAATATTACATTTTGAATTACTTCAAATATGGATGTCATTGTCAAGAATTTATTTATTTTCTTCATTATTATTTTAAATACCAATATTAAATGGACGAAAAATAAATAAATAAATAAATAAATAAATAATTGTATTAAAATCTTTTATAACATCGTGTAATAAATTGAAAAGTCTTATATACATGTATTTTGCAAATTTAATTTGATTTCTTGTTTATTGTTAAAAATAAAATTGACTGTTAACTCTTATCCGAAGATTAATGTTCGCTATGATATATTCTATCGACTCACTCGCACCCTTGATGGTTTTAAACCTTTTCTTCAAGGATCATATATTATCATGCGGACCATTTGCCCGTGAGAATTCGTTGGGCGTTTGCTAAAGATAAAAAAGATACACATTGTTCATCATTGTCCAAGTATTAGACATTTCTAGTTAACCTCGTAGTTTCCTAGAACAATTACAAGGCCAGGCAATAAACACTCTTGTGTAAGGTTCGTAGATTAAATGAGACGTTCGGTTTCTCTTGAACTTCTATCCTTAAAATAGTTATCCTTTAACCTTCCCTTTCTCTCTCATCTTTTTTTTTCAAATTATTTCTATCGTCTTGACAGATAGTTAGTTAGTCGTATAAAATAACTCGCGATCAAAAGAACTTTCTGTTTCTCTGTTTTTCGCAAACTGTTGCCAGTTCGTAACGTCATTGCAGAAATAGCATTTCCTAAAACTCTAACATCGTGTAACGTGACTCACGAGTATAATTAGCATATTTTAAGAATATATGTTGTATTATTATACTTCGTATAGACTCGTCAGTTACATTACAATACATAAAACTTAGGTCTCGTTCGTGATTAATTTCGATTCGAGGGTTAGATGTTTCTTGGTACAACGACGTATAATTTTCGAACCAACTATATCGTTAACCGAATCGTACGTGTTAACAATATCACGACATTTACGAAGTCTGTGAAAACATGAATCAACATATTCTACAATTCGTGTGTGTGTGTGTGTGTGTGTGTGTGTGTGTGTGTATGTACACACACACACATGTAAGACGTGTGTATATGTATATATTATAAAATTGTACATAAGATTGTATATAAGATTGTATATAAAAAATAAAATAAAATTATATAAAAAATTATATATAAAATGTGAAACTTATACTACAACTTATACTGATAACTGAAATTTATATTATAACTAAAACTTCTAGTGAAACTTGTATTATAAAATTACTGATCTATTATTAGATCTAATTACTAATTTAAATACTGTCTAGAATATAATATTGATTTTTTATAATTTTTCTACTATAACATAAAATACTAATCTAATTATTAATCTAAATACTGATAACAGTTTGAATAACTCTGTAAATATAATTCACACATCCTATATAATTATATATATATATATAGTATATAATTATATATATATACACACAATATAATATATATTACAATACATATAAATCTATTAATACTATTACTATTATTATCATCATTATTATTATTATTAACTATTATTATTATTATTATCACCGTCTAATTTTCTTTTCCTTTTACACGCGAATAAAAAAAAAAAAAGAAAAAAAAAAACAAAAAACAAAAAGTTAGATTAGAGTTCATCCACAGGCAAAAAAGAAAATGTGTATATCGTTGTCGAGTGGTTGTTAGAGTTAATTCGTGCTTTCTGCCTTTCACGAAGGATTAAAAGTAGTCTCAGTCTCGGGGAAACGTTCGAAACGAGAAATGGCTCAAAATTCGTAAGGGGAGGGGAGGGAGGGAGTAGATAGGATTATATTATTCGTGGAAGACGGGGAAAAGTAGGAAGATCGTAGGAAACGGATGAGAAGGATGTACGTGCCAAATCGACGTCGCTCTCGCATACAAGGAACCAAATTTTCGCAACAAACGGGTCCTATCGTCTCTCTCTCTCTCTCTCTCTCTCTCTCTCTCTCTCTCTCTCTCTCTCTCTCTCTCGTTCTTTCTCATTCTCTCTCGTTCTCTCTTGCACTCCTTCTCTATTTTCAACGAATTCTGAGACATCGCCAAGGAGAGGATTTCGTTAGGCGAAACGAGATGCGCGTGGGGAAGGTACGAGTTTGTCGAGCGATAAGAATACTTCGTTTTACTGGAGGAAACTGAACCCCTCGATCTCCCCTTCTGATTCGAGCAAAAACTTATCCTTACTCTACACTCGTCTATCTCGACTAACGTTTATAACTTCAAACATTTTCTTCTTCTTTCTTTTTCCTTCTTTTTCTCTTTTCCTTCTTCTTCCTTCTTTCTTTTTCCTTGATCTTCCCTTTTCCTTCTTCTTCCTTCTTCTTCCTCCTTTCTTCTTCTTTCTTTTTCTTTCTTTCTTCTTTCTTCTTTCTTCTTTCTCTCTTTCTATCTTTTCCTCTCTCTGCGGATAGGAAGAAAATTGCTTAAAATGTAGTTCGATGACGTTAAGCGATATAGTTGAAAAACGAGAATATTACGGAAAATGTTTCTGATATCATTATTAAATGACCTGATTTTTACTTATACAACCAGATTTGACTGTCTGATATGAAGTTAATATAATAATTGCTTTCCTTTAAAAAATTCAAGAAAATGAGAAATGTCATAAAAGATACATATACACACGTATACATAATATATTTATATATATGTATATATACACATACACACATTATATATATATATATATTAATAATATAATTAAATCTTGAACGTAATATATACGTATATATAATATAATTATATGTTGAACGTAATATTACGTATATATATACGTAAATGTCATATATATATATATATATATATATATATATATAACAGATTTTTATTATTATAATAATTAATTTCTTTTTTTATAGAATGTAATTTCACTTTATAACATTATTTCTCTTATTTTTCTTTTTATTTTTACAAAAAAATAATTATATAATATGAAAGTAATAGTATTATTTATATTATCATAATTATATTTACTCTTCTCTCTCTCTCTCTCTCTCTCTCTCTCTCTCTCTCTAGTATATTTTTTTATAAATAATTTTTGTACCTATACAATTTTTATATTTTATATATCTAATATATAGATATATTAAATTTGATATTTATACATTCTTATAATTATACGATTATTATCATATATATATATATATATTATTTAAAAAATATAATTACACGAACAAGTATACACAACCACGAATAAATTTATATACACACATATATACAAATAATTAGCGTTTATTATATAGTTTACATTAATGTAATTATACTATATTAACTGTAATAGTAACATATATTAAAAAAAAAAAAAAGAAACACGAAAAATTTTTAATAAGAAATACCAATTAATATTTCGATAAAATGAAATAAAATTTACAAAATATGGATATAAGTGTATACCATTTGAAAGTTATAAAAAAATTATAAAAAATCAATATTATATTTTATTATTATAGAAACAATATGATTTTGTATTCGAATTGATTATTCAAAGAAAAATAGATAGAAAATTTTGTATCCTTTGTATATTTTTTCTATACATACGTATATTGTTCTACATATCTATAGTTAGTTATCGATTTCGGTCAATGAACAAGGACAAATGAGAAGCAATGGATAACTTCTAAAAAAAGAAAAAGACAAGAAAGGAAAAAAAAAGAAAAAGAAAAAAATAAAAAACGTAGCGACTAGCAGGAAATTATTAAAGATTTCTTTTTTGGCGTTCGTGTGTACACACATACACAAATTCGAACATACACGAAATTCGTTTAAAAATTTTTTACTTTAATATTTTTATCTACGAATGCACATAAACACTTTTAACACGAATTCGTCGATCTTCTTCACGTGCGAGCAAGAGAGACAGAAAGAGAGAGAGAGAGAAAGAGAACATGGCAGATCCATCGAGTAAACGATGGAAATCAAAAACTAATATTTTCATTAAAACGAGTAGAACCTGTCAACGTTCGTATAACCCTTCGTTCATTTTTCTTTTTTTCTCTCTCTTTTTTTTTTTTTTTTTTTTTTTTTTTTTCCCCAAGCACATCGATAACCATCCATAACGGATGATGGTGACTTGAGTGTAACCGATCGGATATTTTTATTTATTAATTTTATTTCTCTGAAATAGTGTATATCTCATTGAAATAAATGTAACAAATGATATACATATTTAAGGAAGAGTATTAATTAATAATACAGATCCATCTCTCTTGCATGTAATTTAAATTTAACTTCAAATTAATAATAAAGCCCGTCGACCTTTTTTTATTAAATTTATATGCCTTTCGACAGTTACTTGAAATTATGGAAATTGAAAAATAAAATGCGATTTATTTGTTATTATTAACTCTCTTAATATTATATATTAATACAAATAAAAGGAGGATAACGTTTAGGTAACATTTTTTTAATGATAATAATCATCTATGATAATATATATATATATATATATATATATATATATATATATATATATAATAACATTTTGGACATTGAAAAACAGAAAAAAAAAATTTTTTTATTTATCCTTTCGACGTGTGATATGGAAGAGAGAAAGAGACAGACATATAGACAGACAGACAAGCAGAGAGAGAGAGAGAGAGAGAGAGAGAGAGAGAGAGAGAGAGAGAGAGAGAGAGAGAGAGAGAGAGAGAGAGATCTAAAGGTTATTAATTTCTACAAAAATTAAAAAAAAGGAAACATAACCCATACAATTTAGTGATCATGATCGCAAATAGCCACTATCTTCTAATTAGATAAAAATTTTCTAAAATACTTATATACGTGCGCATATAGGTGTGGCGGGCATGTCTGTCTATGTGTGTATAATAACGTAATAGTAGTAGTAGTAGTAGTAGTAGTAGTAGTAGTAAACTAGTGCAATGTAGTAAGTACACATAGAATGAAAGAGAAAAGAGATCCATTTACCGAGCTTTAGCTTTACGGTCAGTCAAGTTGAAAGAGAAATAAGAGCTCTCGATAGGTGGCGAGTGAAAAGAGAATTTACACGAGGTAGACAGACAGAGAGAGAAAGAGAGAGAGAGAGAGAGAGAGAGAGAGAGAGGCAGAGAGACATAGATAGATAGAGAGAGAGAGAGAGAGAGAGAGAGAGAGAGAGAGAGAAACGAAATCGGTTGGAACGTACAAAAGACGGAAAGAGACTCGTACACCTAGATGCGTCCAATCCTGACGAAAGAATTCGACCCTTACCTAAGAAGTCTTGAAAGAAGAGAGAAAGAGAAAGATCGAGAAGAACGAGATTCAACGTTAAGAGAAGAAGAGAAAGAAGAAGAAGAAGAAGAAGAAGAAGAAGAAGAAGAAGGGGCTTGAGGTTGGAAAAGTAGGTGTTATGGGAGTAGGGTATGGGTAGGTTTTTGAGAAACGTAAGGGGCTACGAGAGAGCTTGGAAATCGCGTCCTGTTCAACAATGGGTTGGCACGGACAAAGAGAGAGCTACGACAAAGAAAAGCTACCCGATAAGAAGACGAAGAAGAAGAAGAAGACGAAGAAGAAGACGAAGAAGAAGAAGACGACGCAAAGAAGGTAGAACTTTAGTGAGCAAACCTAGAGCAAGTAGTTCGACCCTTACAAGCAATCTTTCTTAGCCAGTAAGAGAGGCACGTTAGGAGCACTAACGGAAAAGCAGCAGTGTGCGAGCCAGTTAGCCAGGGGGTAGTTCCGCATGAAACGCAACCCATTTAAGCGCGATAACGAAAGCCATAGTCCTTGTCGTTGTCATCGCACCTTGGGCTATCTCGTTTCGTGTTCACCTCTTGTACGTTATGGCTTAGATCTTATATACATATATATGTATGTTTTCGATGTGTGCGTGTGCGGCCAAGCTCGAATACCCATAATAGTGTATGTATGTATATATGTGTGTGTGTATCTACACCTGTGAATTGAGGTTGGCACGGTGACCTCTTCTTTCTTGCATAGAAAATTATTACCTCTTTTCTAGTAACGGCTAGTCAGACTTTCGTTTTATCTTTTAAAGCTGCCTTTTATCATATCGCTCAAATATTGTCCCCTTTTAGAAGAAGGAAGGTATTACCTACTCTTTAGTAGGTTTGCTCTTAGGTTTTCCGTTTTTAATTACAATACTTTCGCGAAGCTTACGTTTACGCGTTTCTTCTTTTCTTTTTTCTTCTTTTCACTTTCTTCTCTTCTCTTTTCTTTTCTTTTCTTTTCTTTTCTTTTCTTTTCTTTTCTTTTCTTTTTTCCTCCCTTTCTCCTCCATCCTCTTCCTTCTCTTTTCCTTTTATTTTCCTCTTATATAAATTTCCTACAATTATAAAGTTATTTTTCATTTTTAATCTGTTCTAATATCTAGATTGCCTTTAAACGAGGAATCTCGGTCTATGTTACTTGTCTCAAAACGATTTGAAATTTATGCTTTGGAAAGGATAAGAATGCCGTTAAGAATCCAAGCAAGTAAAACGATTCTAACAAAGGGATGATTAGGTGTTTCCTCGCGCAATAAACGAAGGATAACGACACGAATGCATTCTCTCTCTCTCTCTCTCTGTCTCTCTTTCTCGCTGTATATGTGCAAGAGAGAAGAAGATAGAGAAGGTTTGAAGTTGTTGAAAGTGTCGACAGCACGCTCGATGGTTACGTAAAAAAAAAAGGGGTGGGTTGGGTATTAGTGGTGGTGGAGAGTTAACGTTGGACCTTTAAGAGCAGTTAGAAGAACCTCTTTCACTCTCTCTCTCTCTCTCTCTCTCTCTCTCTCTCTCTCTCTCTCTCTATCTCTCTCTCTCTATCTTTCCCTCTCTCTCTCTTTCTCTTTCTCTCTTTCTCTCTATCTCTCCCTTGACGATACGTGTGTTCTTGCGATCGATGAACGCACAGAGCCATCCATTTGCGGCTTTCGCCGAGAAGTAGGTACGTGTCTTTTGAGTGGACCTTTCTCTACCACCACTAGTAACACCACCAGCAGCAGAATCCTCGGGAACTCTTCCGTTGTTTGCTGAAAACCCGTACGCCTGCTCCAAGCTCGTCCACACGTTCAAAGTTTTCCTCGGATTTACCTTTCGTCTTTTTGTTACTCATTTCTCTAAATTCTCTATGGAACATTCTCTATCTCTTTCCCTTTCTCTCCCTCCCTCTCTCTTTATTTCTCTTTCAGTATGTATATATATATATATATATATGCGTGCATGCACGTTTATCAACAGAATTATTGTAAAATTAGTAAGGACGAGATCATTTTGTTCGGACGAAATTACATCGAAATTATAGAGTAATTCGTTTATGGGATTATTCATTCACAGATTATACATTAATTGTCCCCGGTACATTTGATATCTTTACGAGATACCTGATTTTTAATCGCTCTTTTTCTTTTTTTTTTTTCTTTTTATTCTCACTTTTATTTATATCAACTTCGAATCGTACGAATTCCGAAAATCCATTAATATCAATTTTATCGTATATGATTAAATCGCGCGAGAGAGAAGTTGTCGGCCATTGTGAAGGTAATGAAGAAGAAAATAGAGAAAAAGAAAGGAAAAGAAATTATAGAAAAAAGAAAAAAAAAAGAAAAAGAAAAGAAAATAAATAGATCGGTGGTATCTTATATCTTCTATCGTATAAGGGAGATCGGGATCGTGAAATTTAATTTGTTGAAAAATAAAGATGAAGCTGTAGAAATGTTCTATTTCTCTCTGGCAATGCGTATCTGGAGCTACGTATGCAGTTGGTATGCTTCGAAAGGAAACGAAGTTGTCGGAAGCTTTGGAGCTTTAACCATTACCTCGACTTCTCCACCTCTTCCTCCTCTTTCTCCTCTTCCTCCTCCTCATCCTCCTCCTCCTCTTGCTCCTACTTCTCCTCTTCCTCCTCCTCCTTTACCTGGTTCTTCTCTTTCGCTTGGAAAGAGTCGGAAAAGGAGCTGGATTAAGTTTCATGCAAAACTTGTTACTTCGGTTAATTAAAGACATGCGTTTTTCTACCAGCGAACTCTCTACTCTGTACTTCGGGTTATCTACTCTCTTCCATTTCACTTTTATAGTATCTATTGCAAATATCAGACGACTTTTTCTTTTAACCTGATAGAATAATGAATTACTTTATAATTACTTGAACGTCTATATTATAGAAAGCTCATATACGTAGGATGTTCAACGTAATTGAAACAGTCTGTATCTTTTAAACGATTGAAAATAGCAAAAAAAAAAGAAATGTTATGTTAAATAGTATCGGATGGTATTAATAATGTAATAATGCTGATAATGTTATCCGTTTTCATACATTGATGCATCAGAAAAATGCAACTGTATTGTATTTTATTTTATTTATTTATTTATTTATTTATTTTTTTGTCAATGGAAATCGATATTTTCGACTGGATCAATTGATGTAGTTTTTTTTTATACTCTACATAAAAGTATTAACAGAATTATACGTTAGGAAATTATCGTAGCTAAATTTTGTTCAATTATTTAGATATGTCGGTAAATCCAACGTAACTGAAACAGGATGTGTTACCTAAACAGTTGGAAATAGGTCATAGTTAAATGGTATCAGATGGTCCATAATATGCAAATAATGTTGTCCATTTTCACGCACTGATGCATTAAAAAAAAAAAGCAACTGTATAATTTTTTCTTTTTTATGAAAACCATTATTTTTAACTGAATCAACCGATTTAATTTTTTCATGCTCTACACAAAAGTATCAACATATCTATGTCCTAGACTTATACGTTAAAAGTTTTTTTGAATTATTTAGGTCTCTCGGCAAATCTCACGCAATTGAAATAGACTGTATCTATGTTGAAAATAGAACAAAATGTTATAGATCAAAGTTAAACGTTATATCGGATGGTGAATAATATGTAAATAATGTTATTCATGGATATGATTAAAAAAACATAATTGTACTTTTGTTTTTAAATGGAAACCTATATTTTTGACTGAATCGATTGATTTACTTTTTTTATGCTCTACATAAAAGTATTAACATATTTATGTCCTAAATTTATACATCAGGAAGTTATTATAGCTAAAAGTTTTCTTAATTATTTCGATAAACACGAACCGGCTACTAATATTAATCACGAATATTAATGTAAGATTAAGATTTCCATTTGTAAATTATTCATTACTCATATGCCAGAATACTTAGAGAAATCTAAATAATTATACTTAAATAATTAGCAGAAAAGTGTATAAAATTATTTGTATATTATATATCGTCTGATACCATATAACTTTGACCATTAAATGATATCATCTATAATTTTTTTCTATTATCAACTGTTTAGGAAATGTAATTTATTTCAGTTGCATAGGATACCATGCATATATATGTATATATATACGCGCACACACATATACTTGCTATTACACGAATCCATGTTATATCAGTCACATACGTTATATAATATTCCTACAAATCCACAAACTTGTTTCATCGAGAGAAGTTTGTGATTGGGAAACAGAGAACATGTTTGTCTAACAGAAACTAATCTCTATAGAAATATATCAACTGTTGATAAACTGTTAGTTGAAAGATAGATTTTTTGTTTTTTAATGTAATCCCATATACTCATACAGTTTGTTTAATTGAAAGTTCAGGATCGATGATCTTTTTTCTTTCCTTTCTGCTCTTTTTCTCTTTTTAAATAGATCTTCAATTACAGAAACTGTTTTATTTAATTCGTAAGTCGATTCTCGATTATTAAAAGGAACGTAATTTTGTTCGAACATCGGAGAAAAAGGGAACAGCGTCATTTGGAGCAGTCGTTTGAAATATCGGATAAATTTCGTATCGACATATTTACGAGAGATCCTCCTATAATAATCGAATTTTGAATATATCATCGAGTGCAATTGTTCCGTCGGAAATTTTGTTTCGGATATGTAGTTAAGCGTAATATTGCACGTTCATAACTCGACTTGACAAATATATAATGCGTGTGTGTGTGTGTGTGTATGTATATATATTTCTCTCTTTGAACGTTAAAAAGGAAAAAAGAAAAAGAAACGGAAATGTTTAATTTATTAATTAATTAAGAAGAGACCAGTTAACTCGTCATAAAGACATTCTCTCGTAATAAAGGGATAAATCAATTATTTGTTTCTTACTTCTATTAAAAAAAACATTATACCTCGCAATTCCACGTTTTAAGATTCATTAATTAATCCAAAGTTTCTAGTATTCATCAGTATTTTTATTTTATTTCAATCGAAATAAATTTTATATATTCATTCTTAACCAATCAAAAATATACTTGATTAATAAGTTAATCCTTTATGTAATATCTGTGTAATTTTTAAATCATCCTATTAGCTATTTTTTTATTTCGTTTTATCGAGATAAATTTAATCGTATCTGAAACTTTTCATATTTCTTTCTTTTCTTTTTATTTTATTTTAAGTATAAGCTATATTTGGTATAATTTAATTATTAAGGTATTATAATTTTCTCACGTTATATAGTTAAGAATAAAGAAAAAGAGATTCTTTTTTTCTTTTTGGAAAAAAATAGATTTACAAAGAGTTGTAATGGTAAAGTTATATAGTACACTTGTATATTATATTATACGAACATAAGTTATCATTTCTGTATTCTATTATATACATCTGTTTTATACACACACACACACACACATATGTAAAACAAAATTCTACAATATACAATGCAGTAAGTATCTAGTTGTGAAGAAAGTTTATGTC
>NC_057701.1:3833136-3835636 GCF_014466175.1 Vespula pensylvanica | reverse complement strand
TTATCTTGACAAATATTTACATTAAAATACCGTTTTCATTTGACTTATTTTTGATTTTAATATATTAAAAAGAATAAGAGTGGAAAATAAGAAAAAGAAAAGGAAAGGAGAAACTTAAAGTGTTTGTTTTAATAATGTCAGTACGATCGCGTTATTATTCTATTTTGAAACAAGCTTTCTTTTATACATAAAAGAAATACTTTTACATTTATTATTTATTCATAGAGATGCATAGTTACTTCGATATGTAATTTCATTTTAACGTTTCATTGTGCAATTAATAATTCTAACAAAATTCGAGAACTGCTTATTATTTTAATTAATGATTATTATTTTTTTATATTTGTAAATATATATATATATATATATATATATATATATCGTTGGAATTATATTACAACAGGTATGTTGTATCAGCTGATCATTCTTTGCACAGCTGTTATTAAAAAGCTATTAAAATTATTTTGTATTATTATATATTTGTAAATTTATTAAGTAGACTAATCATTTTTACAATTGTTTCTTTAAAATCGTCTTCTTTTTCGTTTCGAAAGATCTAACATGTCGTAGAAATAGGCAAAGAAAATAAATGATAGATCTTTTGGTAGCAAGTGAAGTGTCATTGCGATCGTATAAGAGTGGAAGATTACGTGGCACTTTGAAAAGCGATGACAACGCTCGAAGATTATCCGATGTGATTCTTCGAACGATGACTGCTTCGCGGATACTCATTGGAACGAGAGAGAAAGAGAGAGAGAGAGAGACAGAGAGATGCATAATTATTTCGTGGAAAATCATTTTTCTTATACCAATTGAAAAAATACTTCCTCTCGAATCTCGGAATCAATGATAAAAATTATCGAGTCATCTATACCATTACACCTTTAGTAATTTTATCGATATCATTGGAGTTTCCTTGAATTTTATAAATTTTCCTTTCATTTGATTCTTTAATCTCATTTTCCTTGTTCCATTTTCTTTTCTATATTTTTTCCTTTGTTTTTGTATATTTTTTTATTTATTTATTTTTTCTTTTCTTTTATTTTGTTATCTTTTAATCCGAAAATCCTGACGTAAGCACGACGATAAATCCTCGTTTAGCCAACACGATTACCTTTGCTTCGTGCGCGAAAAGATTGCCGTCGTAATTGCCGTTGAGCGATCGGAGAGAGGAAAGAGAGTGAGTGAGAAAGGAGGATAGAAAAGAAGAAGAAGAAGAAGAAGAAGAAGAAGAAGAAGAAGAAGAAGAAGATGAAGAAGAAGAAAAGGGTAGGATAAAAATGAAAAGAAAAATAAAAGGAAATAAAACAAAATAGAAATAAGGATGAGGAAGGCTCGGGAGAATTCGAAAATAAATACAAAAGGAAGGGAAGAAAAAGAGAGAGAGAAATAAAAAGAAAGAAAGAAAGAAAAAAAGAAAAGCAATAAATGTAAATAGATGAGGAATCGTGGAAGATGGAGAAAGAATAAGAAGTTAACGTTTTGGCTTGATATCGTTTTACTTTTATTTTTATTTTACTTTTTCAAGAGTAATATGCCTGAATTGGACCAATAAAGGTAAAAGTCGACAAGACGAGCTACGAGAACACTCGTTTTGTTTAGCTTTATCGCGAGTCGATCGAAAAGGAAGAGGAGGAGGAGGAGGAGGAGGAGGAAGAGAAGGAGGTACAGGAGAAGTAGGAGGGGAGTAGGTATAGTAGAAAGAGGGATGGAATCATCGTTGATAAGAATCACCGCTATAAAAATAACGTTTTCGAGTCGATCTTCTTGTTTCGACGTGTGCAATACGTTTTCACGAAACGAGAGAGAAAATTTTTCCGATAACCTGAAAGCTCTTCATCTCTCTCTCTCTCTCTCTCTCTCTCTCTCTCTTTCTGTTTGTCTCTTTCTCTCTCTTTCTCTCTCTTTTTCTCTTTTAGCCTCTTTCGAAAAGCGATCGACGCTTTTTAAAGTTCCTCTTAAAGAGTAATAAAAAATTGCCGAAGAATCGATCGTTCTCTCTATCTTTCTCTATCTCTATCTCTATGTCTTTCTCTCTCTTTCTTTCTCTCTTTATCTCTCTCTTTATCTCTCTTTGGCGATCGCATCGACGTTCTCCTCTTCAACGGGACATCGTCGTAAAAGTTGGAAGCAATCGTAGGCGCAATAAAAATGGTAATTTCGTGGCGTTATCTCGCAAAAGGGAGTCTGTAATGTTATCTCTTTTCCTTTCTCTCTCTCTCTTTCTCTCTCTCTCTCTCTCTGTCTCTGTCTCTGTCTCTCTCTTTGATTCTGTATGTCGATTTTTCTTTTTCTGTTTCTATGTACATCCGTCCGTTTGTCCGTCTGTCCGTCTATCTGTTTGTCTGTTTTTCTGTCTATACTCAAATGCATATTACAAGTGTTATAAGGGAACAGAGACGTTAGTGAAAAGGAAGAAAAAAGAAAGAAAATTAAAAAGAGTTAAAAAGAAATCGATTGCTATCAACGAATAGCAATATCGCGTGCCAATGGAAGGCGG
>NC_057701.1:3825636-3828136 GCF_014466175.1 Vespula pensylvanica | reverse complement strand
TTTCTCTCTCTTTCTTTCCTTCTTTCTCTCTCTTTTTCTCATTTTCTCGATCGATGAAAAATGTGATTTCGTCGATAGAACGAGTGCCGATAAAAGCGAGAAATCGTGATTCGTAATAGCGGCCACGAACAGCGTGCTATTGGAGTAAGGAAAAGAAGGAAGAAGAAAGAAATGAAAAAAGTAATAATTTTAAAGAGAAAACGAAAAGTAATAAATAAATCAGAAGCGACAATCGAGTGTAGTATCCCCGAAGATTTCCACTTTTTTAAAATAACTCGAGTACCATCCTCGATCCTCTCTCTTTCAATATTTACTCTCGGAAAGATTGTGGTAGCTTCCTCATGGAATAAGAGAGACAAGAACTGAGGAAAAAACACAGAAAAATGTAAAAATTCACTACAGACTCACACACACACACACACACACACACACATATATATAGAGAGAGAGAAGGTCGTAACTATCTTTCATATTTTTATTTTCATATACGCATCCAGAGAATTGCCAGGCGAGTTTAGCGAGTCGATCCTCTCGCATAATTTTCTAACCAAACAAACGATTCTCCTGTGTAAGTCATACGTGATATAAGTTATACTTGTATAAGAGACAGACAAACAGAGAGAGAGAGAGAAAGAGAGAGAGAGAGAGAGAAAGAAGTAGAAGAAAGGAAAACAACAAACGAGTATAAGTCGTCAACAGGATTTTTCGGAATTCCTACACGATTTCATTCTACCACCCTCCACCCTCCCGTGTCTAGCAATATGTCCCTCTATCGTGTCGTTTCGAGCCTTTAATGTCTCGCGTCTACCGCGTTTGTCGTCGGCTGCGGAGTGGGGGGAAAAATGTCGACGACGGGAAAAAGCATAACGCGTAATATCTGTGGCAACGCAAAAGAGGAAAAAAGAAATGAGAGAAAGAAGAAGAGAGATAGAACGAGAGACAGAGAAGGAGAGTATAAAAAAGAAAAGATGAAAACGTAAAAAAAAGAAGAATGAGAGAGAAAAAGATAGATAGATAGAGAGAGAGAGAGAGAGAGAGAGAGAGAGAGAGAGAGAGAGAGAGAGAGAGAGAGAAAGAAAATATAAAAAAGAAAAGACGAAAACGAAAAAAGAAGAAAGGGAGAAAAAAGGAGAAAAGAGCGACAAAGCGCGCGCGAAAAAAGAATGGGCGCTCGTAAAACGTTATATCGCGGAAAAGGTATAAAGAAGGAGAGAGTAGAAGAGGAGTGTGGGGGTGGGAGGAGGAGTTGGGGAGATTGTTAGGTAGTGGTAGTAGTAGTGGTGGTAGTTGTCGTTGTGATAGTATGATGGTGGTGGTATGGTGGAGATGCATTGAGACGATAGAGGGGTTGAAGAGCGTGCCGGTTCTGTCTCGTGGACCTGCAAAGTAGGCGCGGACGACGCATTTTACTCGTCTCTCACGAGTTAAAGGCCGATGTCTCTGTTTTTCACTTGTACGATTGATATCCCTTTCTCTCTATCACACCCTTTGTCTCTTTCTTTAATCTTGTTTCTCGTTCCTTCTTTTTTTTTAAACTCGAAGTTTCTAGATTGTAGGTAAAATCGATATCACGAAAAATCTCGAAGGTTTCGTCCTTTTTTTTTCTCATTAAAAATCGTTTCTGTTGCCGTTTAAAAAGAAAAAAAAAAAGAAAGAAGGAAAAATGATACGTAATGCGAGAGTTAGTGGTATTGTTTAGTAGTATTATTAATAGGTAATATTAATAATATGCGTAGGACTTGTAGATTATGTATATTATTATTTGAATATATTTCTAGGGTATATTTTAGTAATATACTAATATAGTATAGTGGAGTGATATATATATAATTTTCTAAGTAGTATCATACTATATTATATTACATTATATCATATTAAATGTAATTTATATTTAAAAAAGTAACGTGAAAAATTTCGGATACGAGGTAACAGTTTTAATTTTGCGAAAATGAAATATTAACAAAAAAATATGTACACACGTACATATGTGTGTATGTGTGAATGTATGTCCACTCGAAGTTATGAAGGTATCATTTTTAAATATCATATTAAAGATCAATCATAGTTTCATCAAATAGTTTAATCACAGTTGACGATCACTATGGAATGACCATTATGTCGGACGTAACGTTCAACGATTTTCCGGTAAAAAAAAAAAAACAAAAAAAAAAAAAAGAAAGAGGAATAAAAAGAAGAAGAAGAAGAAGAGGAAGAAGAAGAAAAGCTCTCTAACGTGGAACATCTTTCTTTTTTTTGTTTCAGGCGAGGTGATCGGACAACGGTTTCTAGGGAATGAGAGCCACGTGGAACACTTCAAGTTGCTCGAGCGTGCGTCCACTTCCATCTTGATTGGCGCCAGGTAATTGTCTTGTCCATTGGATTCGATTCTTTTCTCTTGGCGTCTCGTTGAAACGGACGGTATCGTACTTCGTGACCGAGCTAGGAAAGAAGGAAGAAAGAAAGAAAGAAAGAAAGAAAGAAAGAAAGAAAGAAAGAAAGA
>NC_057701.1:3822573-3825536 GCF_014466175.1 Vespula pensylvanica | reverse complement strand
AAAGAAAGAAAGAAAGAAAGAAAGAAAGAAAGAAAGAAAGAAAGAAAAAGAGAACAAAAAAGAAAAGTAAAGCCGATTCGGTACCGGTGGTAGGTAGGCATTCAGAGCTTCGAGATTTAAGATTCGGATCGATGGATCGATCGATCGTTTGATCGATCAATCGGTCGATCGATTCGGTCGTTTGTGAAAGTGTCGGAAGTCTCGGTGCAAAAGAGTCATTCTTCCGAGTCAACCAATCAGCGACGAGCATTCTTCGTCCGTCGGAAAGATGACGCAGCATCCACTGTTACTTTGCGTTATGTGCGAGAAAGAGAGAGATGGAAATAGAGATAAGACTTCGAACAGTATATACATATCTCTCTATCTCTTTTTTTTTCTTTTCTTTTTTTTTTTTATTCGTAGAAACGAATGCGAGACGTTTTACGTTGCTTCGGATTAAGATCGAAGATTTTTATCTCGTGCGTCATCCGCCACACCGATTTTCCTTCTACTCCTTTTCCTCCTCTCCTTCTCCCTGCTTCTTCTCTTCTTCTTCTTCTTCTTCTTCTTCTTCTTCTTCTTCTTTCTCTTTCCATCTTTTCTTTCTTTTTTTCTTTCTTTCTTTTTTTTTCTTTCTCGTCTTTACGCTCGAACGATTCAAACTATTTTTCTCTTTACCCCGAGAACGCCGACTTTTTGCGCAACGATCGTATCATACGCTCTAATCTCATACCGATTTCATTGCAGATGAATCTCTCTCTTTTTATTTTTTTTTGTTTTTGTTTTTGTTCTTTTTATCTTTTATTACTTACTACGTCTCCGTTAAAAAAAAAAAAAAATCGCGAAGGAAAAGCAATCAAAGTGGATCGATTTAACAATAGGAAATTAATATCTATGAAAATAATCTTTTCTTCTTTTCTTTTTTCTTTTGTATTATTTTTTTTTTCTTTCTTTCTTTCTTTTCTCATCCCTTCCCTTCTTTTATATAACCAAAGGTAATAAAACCGACGTTAACAATTTTTCGATAATTGAAAATCGTCTGATGATAATCTTTTCGTTTAAATTAAGAAGATTTCAAATTGACTTGGCGAAATAAAAATAGAAGAGGAAAGGATAAATAGTTAAAAAAAAAAAAAAAAATAATGAAAAATAAAAAAAAAGAATAATATTGCTCCGTTTCGGTATTACTTTCGTAGCAAATGGATACTTAGTCATCGACGAACGCGATCGACGTTAACGAGGTACCCTATTTCGATATTCCCGATCGATTTCAATCTCCTTTCAATCTCCTCTCGTCGATGTCAAGATGGTGGAGGAACCGCGTTAAGTTTATCGGCTTTTCCCCTAATTCGAACGGGTCTCTTATTCGCCTTTTCTTTTTGACTTCTCTTCGACGTTCTTAAGACAGGTGGAAAGAGAGAAACAGATAGATAGATAGATAGATAGATAGATAGAGAGAGAGAGAGAGAGAGAGAGAGAGAGAGAAGAAAAGAGAGACAGAGAGAAAGAGAGTGTAGAGTGTAGAGCGTAGAGTGTAGAGTGTAGAGTGTAGAGTGAAAAGATTAAGCACACCCAAATTTACGAGCAGGACTTAACGTTCTTGTTCCGTTTTTTTTCAGAAATGCCATTTATAACATAAGTCTGCACGACCTCACGGAGATCATCGACCAGGTGAGCACATCGTAGCAACAGCCTGCACTTTTAATATCTTATATTTAATATCTTAATAATAATTAAAATTAAAAATTGGAATTTATTTCTTTTTTTTTTCTATTTCCTTTTCGTTTTTTCTTTTTTCTTTCTTTTTTTTTTTGTTCTTCTTTAAGGAAAATTCTCTGATCGAAAATTTCTAATTATTATCTTATTTAATTCATTGGAAATTATTGATTTTTTTTTTTATTTCATATCTTTTTATATATATCTTTATTTATTTATTTCTAATTGATATTTTATTTAATATCTTATAGCAAGTAGAATTTAGAATTTCTTGTTTCTATTTCATTTTCTTTCTTCTTTCTTTTTCTTTTTTAAAGAAAATTTTCTAACAGAAAATTTCCAGTTGTTATCTTACTTAATTTATTGAAAAATTTTAATTTGTTTTACTTAATATTTTCTAAGCATCTTCATCTATTTATTTATTTCCAATTAATATTTATTTTTATCTTAATATCTTATAATAATTAGAAAGAATTAAAAAAAAAAAATTAGAATTTTTTGTTTCTATTTTCTCTTCTTTTTCATTTTTGATGAAACTTTTCTAATCGAAAATTTCTATATGTGCAGTGAACGTAATATTTCGTTACGAAACATTACATCAAATTAAAAAAATATGAACGATGTTTAAAGAATGATTGTTAAACAAGAATATAAAGCAACTTTTTCTTTATCCGTTTTACAAAAGAAATAATTGCAATGAGATTTTTGTAATATCGCTTGAACAAAAATCGAATGCGGAGTAAGCGAAATAAAATTGATATATCGAGAAAAGAAAGAAAAGAGAAAAGAAAAAATAGAAAAATCAATAGCAAAGATTAAATTAAAAATTAATTGTGAAATTCTTCCAATGAATTCCATTGAATACGTTGTTTCTCTCACCTAGATAATAAATTGAACTAATCGAAGCGTATTTGCAACAAAAAAAAAAAAAAAGATAATCGAAACACATAAGAATTACTGAAAAATCCATGTACTGGATAACATGAACAATTTTTTAATCACGAACGATCAATAAACTTTTAATGTACAGTCATTTTAAAAATTTATCGTGACGGACGAAGTAAAAAATTTGCGAGCATGGCCGACAACGAATCGAACGTTAAACAAAAGGGAAATAAAAAACCTTCGATGTATCATCATACGTTCTAAATGCGTCGTTATTAGAAATAAGAGATAACTTGAAACGTTTAAACTTATAAAAAAAGAAATCACTACGGACTCATTTCATTTTTATTTTACGATCATCACGAACGAATTTTTTTTTTTTT
>NC_057701.1:3787024-3822563 GCF_014466175.1 Vespula pensylvanica | reverse complement strand
TTTTTTTTTTTTTATAGACTTGAAATATTTACCACAATCATTTCCGCTTATGGAATTACAAATAAATTTGATTCTAAAATTATATCGTGGCGTGTAAAGTAACTTATAATGGTTACATTACATCATTGTATTTATACCTGAAATTTATATCTAATGGCCGTTATACCATAATAATTTAATATTAGATTTAATTAGTTTTTATGCACTTTATGTAATAATATCCGTATATGAGTCAATTTTAAAACTGACGGATTTTAATTTTATGTTGATCGGTATAGTATAATATATCTTATTTAAGAATAGACGTTGATCATAGATTAATAACCGTAAGTACATTCTTACAAAAAAAAAAAAAAAAAAAAAAATCATTATACAGATTTGCCCAGAAGATAAAAAAGAAACAACCTTTAGATTTACTCGAACCCAATCTTTAACTTTCTATAGACAACATTCGCATGTAACAGCTACATGTAACAGCTACATATATAACATTATATTCCTTTCTCCAACGGTCGTATCTAAACTCCAACAGATACTATAACAACCTATTCGAAAAACTGTAATTAATTTGTATGTAACAATTAAAAACGCAAAGCAGAGAAACTTTAAAAAAAAAAAAACAGAGAGAACATAAAAAATAATAAAATAAAAAAACAAACAAAAAAAAAAAAGAAAACAATTACCAAGGAATAGAAAATTAGCGATGAATATGAGAGACTCAATTACGTGAAAAGGAATGAAAACGATTGCGTGTATTTGCATGTTTGTACGCACATGTGTCGACTGGATCAAAAGCAGTTAATTAAATCATGACGGAATGAATAATTTTGCAGGAAGGATTTAATGTAATTGCAATTCAGATGTTATAAACAGATTGATATTATATGTAAACGAAGCTCATTAATCAAATTCGTATCATTCTTTAAAAGCGTCAATGATCTTAAGTAATGATAAAAATCTTATTAATTATATTGCACGCAACTATTTTCTTTTCTCTCTTTTTTTCTTTTTCTCTTTTTTTTTTTTCTCTTTTTCGTCGTAAAATTTTTCTAACGTGTGATTATAAATAATACAAGATATAAAAAAATGAAAAAGAAACTCGGTATCGATTGGAAAAAAAAGGAACAAGAAAAAAGAAGTGCATTAGGCGAATAGAGAACGTTAAAAAGTTGGTTAATAGTGCAACGAGTAAGCTCTAATTAACGTTTCGTAATTCTTTTTTTTGCATTACCATTAGAAAAAGTGTAAACAAAGGCGATAATGAGAAAAAGGGAAAGTAAAAGGAAAAGAAACGTTAATGATCTAACATCGATAAGCATGTAATAATGATTTCTTACTACATTTTCTATATATATATGTATTCTTTTTTGTTATATTTCTTTTATTTGATTAATATTTTCTTAAAAATGATTATAATAAAAATAAAAGAAGAAAAAGGAAAAAGAAAAGAGAGAAAAGAAAATATAAAGAAGAAATCATGTTAAGCTTGTTAGGCGAGTGATGGTAAACGTTAAAATATGGGTTAATAACATGATGAGAAAGGTCTAATTATCGTCTATTGTTATTTATCGTTGAGAAGAGTGTAAATAAAGGGATAATGAAAGGAAAAAGACGAGGTGAGGAAAGAGAGAAGCGTTAATGATCTTACACTGATAAAAATATAACAATTACATGTACTTTTTTCTCCTTTTTCTTTCATAATATTTCTGTAGTAATAATTGTATCGAAAGAACATAAAGAATAGATCTTATCGATAAGAAAAAAAAAAGAAGATAAAGAAAGAAGGAAAGGAAAGAAAAAAAAGAATTGCGTGAGACGTGCGGTGATACAAACGTTTGAAAGTAAATAGAGCGATAGAGAAAGAGAGAGAGAGAGAGAGAGAGAGAGAGAGAGAGAGAGAGAGAGAGAGAGAGAGAGAGCAGCAAGAGGAAAGAAGATAAAACGATAAAAGTGTGACAATGATATTTCTTTCTTCTTATCAGCGTCATGTCTTTTTTAAATATTATACATATATTTATATTTATATTTATAATATATATTATTTATATAATATATAAATATATACACAAATATATATATATGTATATATATATATATATATATATATATATATATGTATATATTTCTGTGATAATAAGAAAAGATAAATTCTACCAAGAAGAACATAGAGCATAAATAATATCGTATAAATAAAAAAACAATAAGCTGTGTTAAGAAAAGCGAACGGTCTGAAACGTTAAAAAGTTGCTTAATAACACGATGAGAGAACGTTGAAGAAAAAAAAAAAAAAAAAAGAAAAAAAGAAAAAAAAAGAAAAAAGAAAGAATGAGAGAATGTTCTAATTATTGTTTCGTTATTTATGATTAAAGAGGGTGTAAATAAAGGGACAGCAAGAGCAAAAAGAGGAGAAAGACCAGGAGAAAGAGAAGGAGGTGGAGAAACGTTTTACGTATGCTCCGCTTGCGAATACTATTTCACATTCACGAGTTTACCGTAAACTCAGCCGGCCGCGGTATAAATTAAGAACAATAATGCGAGTATAAATTACCAATAGTCCCGGGGGCAGGACGGCGTAACTGTATGCCGCAGCCGCCGCCGCTGTCTGGCACCCCCGCGTAAATCTGAATCTTTCCGCTTCGACTACTCACCGTGCTATTATTTTCATCCCCTATAGCTGCTGCTACTCGCAACGTTTGCCTTTCTAGTACCTAACGAAAAAGCTAACTTGTATGAAAGAGAGAGAGAGAGAGAGAGAGAGAGAGAGAGAGAGAGAGAGAGAGAGAGAGAGAGAGAGAGAGAGATAATTCGTAGATAGTGAAAATTTACGAACGTTCGTCATTTTTCATTCCGCACGAGGTTTACTTTCAAGTTTTACCCTCTTAACACCAATTCTGTCTCTTTCTCTTTTTCTTACTCTCTCTCTCTCTCTTTTTCTCTCTCTTTCTCTCTTTTTATCTCTTTCTCTCCATTTATTTCTCTTTCTCATTCTCATTCTTTCTCTCTCTCTTTTTCTTTCATCCACTCTTTCTCTTTCTCTCTCTCTCTCTCTCTCTCTCTCTCTCTCTCTATTTTTCTCTCGTTCTTTTTCTTTCCCTTTCTGTTTATCTGTCTCTTTCTATCATCTTCATGCGTTTCATTCTTTTTTGTTTCTCTTTTCAATGAGACTTTGTTTAAATTCGTAGGAATTTATTGAAAAGACGAATGGCGTACGATCACGTATACGCGAATCGTGCAGCTCGTGAATTTTCTCGGCGGTACTTTGATTAGTCCGGGAAATATAACTTTGGTATGTCTTCCAATCGATCAAATTGAAGTGGAAAAGCGGGAACGTGGGAGAAACGAGATAAAATGAGAGATATAAAGAAAAAGACAGAAAGGGAGAGACAGAAACAGAGAGAGAGAGAGAGAGAGAGAGAGAGAGAGAGACAGACAGAGAGAGAGAGAGAGAATCATGATGAGACCCGCGAGAATACCGCGGTCGTCCTACGGATGAGAGAAAGAGAAAGATAAAAGAGAGAATCGCAAACTCGATATTGATCCCTCTTTGCCAACGACTCTACTCGCGAAACTGCACGAAAGTGGCTACGTAAGAAAAGGCGAGGAAAGCGGAGAGAGAGAAACAGAAAGAGAGAAAGACAGAAACAGAGAGAGAAAGAGAGATCTTGACTTCGAAACGACGTAACACGGTGAACCTGTGAGCGAGAGAAGATCGATCGGGGACACCCACTTTCCCATCTCTCTCTCTCTCTCTCTCTCTCTCTCTCTCTCTCTCTCTCTCTCTCTCTCATGCACTGCATATACATACACATACTTTCTTCTATCACCATCTTCGTCGTACTCACATACTTGCGTTTGGTTCTCTTTCGTAGAATAGGATCGTAAAAGTCAGTATGGATAGCTACATTGCTTCTTTCATCCAAGAAGTCACCTACATAAGGGTGAATCCAGCGTAATTTGCAATATTTTTACTTCCCCTATCTCTTTTCTTCTTTTCCGCATTCTTTCTCTCTTTCTCTTTCCCTCCCTTTCTCTCTCTCTCTCTCTCTCTCTCTCTTTTACTTTTTTCTTTCTTTCTTTCTTTACTTTTCTCTTTACTTTTTATCCAATTGTTTATCGTGATTTCTATATTACGTGCCCCGGCTCTTAAAACGTCGGATACCGATGTCGATTTAATATTTTTTTATCGATTTCATAAAAAAATATCTGCCCCGGGAAGATTACTACTTACTTACTTACTTTACTTATTTTTCGAATCGCGAACACGATTTCCCATCTAGCGTAAAAGGAATCATCTCGCGGATAAATCGAATCGAAATGAATTAAACCAATATTAAAACGTTTCGCATTGGTAATCTATAATCGGCGAAGCCGTGATTGGGAGAGGAAACGAGCGAGCGAAAAGCGATTGAACTGGTCCAAAGGAACTTTGTCGATTTCCTTTTTCTCTCTTTTCTTCTTTTTTCTTTTCTTCCTTTTTTTTATTCTTCTTTTTTTATTTCTTTTTTCTTTTTTTTTTTTTTTTTTTTAGTTCGGGCTTATCGTTCCAAACGGAAACGTCAGACTTCGTCGGATAACGATTAACAATCCTGAACCAACGTTCGAATGCACCGTCTCGAACCTTTCTAACTACCTACCTACCTACCAACCTACCTACCTACCTACCTACCTACCTACCTATCTATCTACCTTCCTACTCCATCTTATCGAGACTTTTCGCTTACGCGCGAAAAATCAGCGATTTTCACTGCTTTTTTTATCCCTTTCTTTTTTATTTCTTTTTTTCTAATTTTTTCTCTCTCTCTCTCTCTCTCTCCCTCCTTCTTTCTTTCTTTTCTTTTTGTTTTCCTTTCTTTTTTTCTTTTTTCTCCATTGTTACGATCGAACGACTCTACGATTTTCCCCTTGTTTTTTCTTTTCTCTTTCGCCCGGCAATTCTTTCAGCAATCTCTGCTTTAAAATCATCGTATATTATTCACTTTAGGAAAAATAAAATGGATGTTAATTCTTTGCAAATTATAATATTTTCTTCTCCTTTCTTTTTCTTTTTCTTCCTTCATCCAGTTTGTTCGTTAATTCTTTATAATGTAACTTTGAAGTCGCACGCTTATATGTATTTATGTTTTTCCTCTTCTTTTTTGCTTGTTTCCTTAATTTCATCTCACTTCGTCATAATAAAATTCTTACGAAAAATTTATGTAAGAAATTTTTAGTTCTTTTTTTTTCTTTTTTCTTTTCTTTTTTTTTCTTTTCTTTTCTTTTCAAGTCTAACTTATACTTAACTTCCTTAATCGAAGAAATTTTCGATCGATGAACGTGACAAGAAAACTTGGCTTAATTTATTCAATCGTATAATAAAGAATTATGATATATGTATCTTCGTTAATAGGAATCAAAAGTTAATGATTTATTTATTCTTTTATCACGAAGAAAGTTCTATCTTCGCGACGATTTAACTCGTCGATTTTATCGATCCAACAGATTAATATAATGTAACATTATTATTATATAATAATAAAGTAATATAATTTTCACAGTTATATAACTTTTTTTTTTCCGTAGAACTCGAAAAAAATTAGATTACAAAAATTGTATTAAAAATTCTGCCGCACTTTTTGTTTTTTTTTATTTGTTTCTTTTCGTTTTTTTTTTTTTTCTTTACATGTATTTTTACATAGAATAAAATATGCATATAATTTTTCACATAGTTTATTCTAATAAAAAAAATGTGGCGACTACGTTACGCCATAAAACACGTATACACACATACAAACATATATTCTCCCCGACATACATTCTTTCCTACCTAATCCTTTTCCTCTTTCGTATTCTTCCCCTTTTCTTCTATCTTTTTCCTACCTGACCACGTAAAAATTTTCACCGAGAGTGAACTATCGTACTTAGAATCATAAAAACAGAGCCCGTGGAACAAGTAATACAGGTACTTGGTATTTTACAGAAACTTCTTAACAGCATACATTTTATTCTCGTATATAGAATTAGTAATTAGAGAAAGAAATAGAGAGAGAGAGAGAGAGAGAGAGAGAGAGAGAGAGAGAGAGAGAGAGAGATAAAGATAAAGAGAGAAAGAAAAAGAGATAAAGAAAGAAAGATACAGGTATTTACAGGTGCAAGTCCGAGAACTTGTTCGTTGTATAGGACTGTTATGCGTTTGAAGGTACATTTTCAGGTGACTGTAAATCGTGACTATTACGGTCATGACGCTAAATGTTATGACATTTCTCCTCGTGAAAACTGGATGTCGCGTTGTCGTGACATCGGACTGCGCTGACGTGACGTTAATGTCACGAAGTCAAAACAGGTTTGATTTTCTAGTGACGTTGGCTTGTATACTGTGTCACGAGAACAAAAGTCATGATTCTTACTGTTGCGTGAAAAGGTACCTTAACTACCAATAGATTCTTTTTAATACTCTTTCTTTTTTTTTTCTCTCTCTCTCTCTCTCTCTCTTTTTTTTTCAAACATTCTTACGACTAATATATAAAAACGTATAGAAACATCGTCGGACTTGCAGTCTACATAGCAATCACTGTCAACCGGTTTGCAAGATATAGCAACCATATATATGTATGGTCGTTATGTTTGTAAAATATATGCGTTAAATAAATTCACGATTGATTTTATTTTATTCAGCGTTTTATTATTTTATATGAGGTGTCAAAGACACGAAATATTTTTAATAAAAAAACATTTCTTAAAGAATGTCAACCTAAATGACGTCGTCGAGTCATACACGAGACGTTCAACGTACGAACGATTAAATGTTTAAAGACGACTCTTCGTTTAAAATTCTGTTAAATAATAATAATAATAATAATAATAATAATAATAATAATAATAATAATGATAATAATAATAATAATGATAATAATAAAGAAAAAAGAGAAAAAATCACGTAGATCCGCGGTATTCTCATTATCGTTAAAACTACTGTCTCGTTATCTAAAATTGTTGAGAATAACAACTAAGATCGTCTTCTTACTCTCGAAGGAAGTAGCAACAAAAAAGTCTAACGTTGTATCCTCCCAGATGAGAAAGAAAAGGACGAACGAACGAGAGAAAGAGACAGAGAGAGAGAGAGAGAGAGAGAGAGAGAGAGAGAGAAAAGAGAGGGACGAAAATTAATTCCGCGAATTAATACGAGCAAGAAAAAACTTGAAAAGAAAAAGTTCCTCCCCTTTTTACACTCTCGGGAGGAATATAATTTTTTCATTTCTTTTTTCTTCTTCTTCTTTTTCTTCTTCTTTCTCTTTTTGTTGTTTTTTTCTTCTGTTTTGTTATCGTTTTACGTAAAAGAGGATCGAGCGATCGAGGAGACGCGAGTGCTCTTCGTTCTCGATCGAAATCGAAATTTCATCGTAGGAAGGAAGGAACGAAGGAAGGAAGGAAGGAAGAAATGAAGGAAGGAAGGAAGGAAGGAAGGAAGGAAGGAAGGAAGGAAAGAAGGAAAGAGGACGCTTCGATTATTCGGAAATAAATGTTTGCGATGGGAAGAAAAAATCGTTGCATTATTCATGGAAAGTTTACCACCTAGCTGACGATTTTTTAGTGTAAAAGGACCGAGAAAGGAAACACATAGAGAAAGAGAGAGAGAGAGAGAGAGAAAGAGGGTGGAAATAGGGATGAGGTGGAGGTTGAGTGCTACTTGCCGATGAATTTCTATCGGATTATGATCGTCCTTCTCGTCGTCATCGATGCCTTTCAAAATTGTTCCTTGGTCACACAAATCGATTTATTCGTTATTCGCGATAAATTATATCGATTTTGCGACGCCACGTCTCTTATATTTCATAGCGGGTAGATGATGAAAAGAAAAAAGAAAAAATAAAGAAGAAAAAAATGAAAAAGAAAAAATAGAAAGAACAATAAAAAGAGTAATAACACGGCGAATCTCTCTAACAAGAATATTCGACGGAGGAGAGTATTCTAAGTGAAAAAGAGGATGGTAGAGAGACAAAAAAAAGAATATAAAAAAAATAAAGAGAGAGAGAGAGAGAGAGAGAAAATCAGCAAACTCGAAAAAAAAAGAAAATGTCAATCAGTTTAAAAACGTTTGTTGTGAATATTTCCTTTCCTTTCTTTTTTTTGCAATAATCCATAAGGAATATTATACATGAATGATAAAGAAAAAAAAAAAAAAAAAAAAGGAAAAAAGAAAAGAGAAGAGTATCAAAAAATGTAGCTCGTCGATTTATAAATATTATTCCATTCGGTGTCGTTTCGTTTCGATATCGTTTAGTTTGAGAAGTTATATTTTCATATCTCCCTTGTCATTAAATTCTACGTACCAACCACGTCAAATTCGAAATTGGATAGCTAAATTCCATGAATATTGTCTTTAACGAACGACGTTGTCAAGCGAACGAGTGTGATTTTAATAATCTATCTAAAAGAAGAAGAAGTAAAGATGAAAACAAAAAAAAAAGAAAACGAAAAAAAAAGACGAAGAAAAGAAAAAGAAGAACATAAGATTGAAGTGATTTTTCAGTTGCTGGTTGTAACACTTTTGTGGTTTTTCCTGGTTGATCGTTCTCTCGGTGGCGCACGTCGATTACTTCGAACATCGAGCGCTCGATTTCCATCGAAAGTAAAGCGGCAAGTAAAAGGAAATTGAGAGAGATAGTTTTATAAGAAGGACGAGTTTGTGGTCCATCGGAGGGAGTCTGCATCTCGATATCGAAAGGATTTCCTCGCTAGCTTTCTCTCTCTTTCTCTCTTTCTCTTTTTCTCTTTCTTGAAAGTCCGTTCCTTCGTGTTCTTCCTTGTTTTTTCTTTCTTTTCTTTTTCTTTATTTCTTTTTTCTCTCTCTCTTTTTTTTTTCTCTTTGAAACAGCTTTCAGACGGTGTACATACCGAATCCTTGGGCTTGCACCGAAGACCGAGAAAACAAGCAATGCATTTCTTAGTCGCGCGCGTGGAATACATATTGGCGGAAACGAGATGGAACTATGTAGAGAGGGAGAGAGAGAGAGAGAGAGAGACAGAGAGAGAAAGGGAGAATGTAAGAAATTGAAAAATTTCAAGATATGTACGGGATAAATGATAACTTCTCTTTTCTATCGGAGATGGTAGAAACGTATAATGCCCTCGAACTTTTCCACAGGAAAACTCTATGTCTCGAAGGAGAAACGTGCGGTTTCCACGTAGAGAATCGATTTCCACGAGAACAGAATGAGAGGGAGAGAAAGAGAGAGAGAGAGAGAGAGAGAGAGAGAGAGAGAGAGAGAGAGAGAGAGAGTCAGACAGGAGACGAAACCTATTTGATTTATCGTATCTTTTCTCTCACTCTCTCTCTCTCTCTCTCTCTCTCTCTCTCTCTCTCTCTCTCTCTCTCTCTTGCAAAAATATAAAAAGGGATCGAAGATCGAAATTACACGACTCGAACTGTTTGTTTTTCTAGAAGAAGCGAATCACATAACTTCTTACGACTCAGCACAACGTTTTGGTTACTCGTAAAGATATAAAGAAAAGAATACTCTTAATTTACTTGAGTGATTGTGAAGAAAGAAAGAAGAAGAAGAAGAAAATAAAAATAATGTTCGAAATAATTTTATGATTTACGAGGTTGAACACAAAAATTGTCTCCTTCTTTCTTTTCTTTATTTCTTTATTTAAAAGTTTACGTTTCGTACATGCGTAAGTTAAATTGTTAAATACAGAAAGTCTAGTAGGTTACATTACCGAGGTCTTTTACTTGGGTGGAAATGATAAAATGTGATAAAAGAGAAAGTTTAATGAGATAATACGATTATCTGAGTTATTTTTTCGAGAAGAAATAAAAGAATATAATCAAGTAATGAAACCAAAAAAAAAAGATAAAAAGAAAAGAAAAAAGAAAAGAAGAAATAAAACAAAATTTTAATTTGATCATAACATTTACAAAATAGATAAAGCCGTTCCATTATGTAGCAATAGAAAAATTCGTAATGAATAATTACAAATTGCTATAAATTGTTATTAAAATGAGTAAACGGTAAATGCTTTTTTCTTTTTTAATAGGTTTATTACCTTACAATCTTTTTTTTAGTAATGCTCTTATATTATTTTTTATTTTTGCATGAATCCTCAAAACGTTTCGAATGTAAATTATAAAAACTATTTCTAATTTTTAAAATAACAAAAATGCTTCATAAAACATTGGTTATTTAAACGTTTATCGAAACAAATATTCTATTACTATTTAATTTATTTTTTTATTAAATTTTTACTATTTATATCACAATTTTCTCTCTCTCTCTCTCTCTCTCTCTCTATATATATATATATATATATATATATATATATATAATATACACGTATATATTTTGCTTTCTTTCTATACTTAATATATACATATACATTTTTCATTTTGGCTCTGAGCTAACTCAATCCTCAAAGGATTAAGTCTCACATTTTTGTCTATCTATTCCCAAGCACGAGACATATCGTTGAATTTTAAAGGAATATCGATAGAAAGAGAGAGAGAGAGAGAGAGAGAGAGAGAGAGAGAGAGAAAGAGAGAAAGAGAAAGAGAAAGAAAGTAGACGAAAAAAAACGTACTGATACTCGAGAATGTAGAAAATATATCTACGGATTATCCGGTCGGAAGTGGCCGTCGAATGGATGTAGAGGCTGAGAAGGAGACTACAAAACAGGAGAAAAAGGAACAAAAAAAATAATAAAAAAAAAAAAAAATTAAAAAATAGAGACAAACAGAGAGAAAGGGAAAAGAGAAAAGTCGACCGGGAATACGTTCGTTTCGACAAAAAGAGAGAGACAGAGAATGGCAGTAGCAAAGAGCGGCTTTATTGTGGACGACGCCTAATGCAACTCACGCTGCAACCGGCCGACTGCATCTCTCTCTGTCTGTCTCTCTCTCTCTCTTTCTCTCTCTCTCTCCTTCTCTCTCTTTCTCTCTCTCTTCCGTCGTTCTCTTTGTAGCATGTACAAGAGAGAAACCGAGATAGATAAAGAGAGAGAAAGAGAGAGAGAGAGAGAGAGAGAGAGAGAGAGAGAGAGATAGATAGAAGGATCGAAGAGTGAGAGGCGGCTCTGACCGGTCATTCACTCGAGGTTGTCGCGTAAAAAGTTGCTACCACTACCTTCTATATGCTTTAGCTCTCTCTTTCTCTCTTTCTCTCTCTCTCTCTTTCTCTTTCTCTTTCTGTCTTTCTCTTTCTTTTTCTCTCTTTCGCTCTTTCTCTGGCGTCTACTTTATACTATGCGTACTTACGCACGATAGGAGACGTCGCACGTGTGTATATATGTATATGTGCGTATGTGCTGAGTGTGTTATATGTATGTGCTCGCCTTTGCTCGAAAGGGAAGAGAAGTAGTATTGAGTTTCGTGCGAGTACAAGAGAGAAAGAGAGAGAGAGAGAGAGAGAGAGAGAGAGAGAGAGAGAGAGAGAGAGAGAGAAAGAGATAGAGAGAGAGATAGAGATGTACATCGTGTACGTACTTTATTATATATGTGTATATATATATATATGTATGTATATATATGCGTGTGTGTACACATTATATGTTTAATCGTGTATGAGTATAGAATAGGTTAGTTCGTTCCGTACGTTCGAATTTCCGCGCTTCTTTTGACTCGAAAGACCGAGACAAATCGGTCGACTTATCCGCCCAGACGGCGGCGTATAACGTAGTGGACGTATAGGATTGGTAGAAAAATCTCTTTTTTTGATATTACTTATGTATACTTACATGTAAATCAAGTGAGTAAATGTACAAGTAAATGTACATGCGTGCAGGTATATATATGTGTGTGTATGTGTGTGTGTGTGTGTGTTCTTTTTATTTTTTTTATTTAAAACTACCACTCATAATTAACTTAAGTCAAAGTAAATTATTAAGTACAGAAAGTTAATTAAGTCATGTGACTCCCACATAAACGTATATGTATAATATATAAGTGTATTTGTTCATTAAGATACTAGTTCTTTGTGTATAATGGATTAAGTATACAAATTTCTCACACAAATTTTTTTTGTTTAAGATGTGTGTGTATATATATATATATGTATGTATATATGTATGTTTATACAAATCCTAAATATATATTAGTGTGTAATAATATTAATAATATATACTATATATTATTTTACAATTTCATCTAATTTTGTTTGATGCTTACGAAAAAACTCAATTATATAAGATGTCATTCACTTCTCCCCGCAATTTGATTTAAAAAAAAAAGAAAAAAGAAAAATGCATTATATGATGTATTCTTTCATACTATACAAATTTGCAAAAAGAAATTTTTCGAGATAAGAGACACTATATTTATAAAAAGATATTAGATTTTGATATATACATATTGTAACATGTATACAGATTCTACATATAAATTCTTATATAATCTAACATATATGTTATATACATATACATACATACAAATCCTCGATATAATTCTCATATATACAATATTATATACCCAACCATAATAATATTTATAATTTTATATATCTATATAAAACAGTAATTCGATGATTAGATTAGATTTACATCTGATTATATATACACATATACATATATAAATAATATGTATCTCTTTCCTAATATATCAACAATCATTAAGAAACCATCTCTCTCCCTCTCTCTCTCTCTCTCTCTCTCTCTCTCTCTCTCTCTCTCTGATTCTACAAAAATTTTTCTCTTCTCTCTCTTTTCCTTATCTTTATCAGTCTCTTTCGATCCAAAGCTGGCCGTCTTTCTTTTCGAAACCGTTTCCGCTCGATCCGCGAAGTTTCGATAAGAACTTGTGATCGACATTGAATCCATTCGACACCGAATCTCCATCGAAAGATATCCAAGTTCTACGGATTATAACGGTGCCCGTTACCTCTCTCTCTCTCTCTCTCTCTCTCTCTCTCTCTCTCTCTCTCTCTCTCTCTCTCTCTCTCTCTCTCTCTCTCTCTCTCTCTCTCTCTCTCTCTCTCTCATACGTTTCCTTACTAGTTCGCTCGTTCGCTCGCTTATACGCTCGCGGAGAAGCCGAGATCGCAGGATTGAAATTTTTTGCACTGTCGGCGTCGGGACATCGCATCCCTGGCGACGATTTACCGATGGTTTATCGATGGTTCGTGCTTTGAAAGAGACCATCCGTCGTCGTTGGCTATATCTCAATTCTATCCTTCTCTCTCACTCTTTATTCCTTTCATTTCTTTTTTCCTTTCTCTATATTTCTCTCTCTCTCTCTCTCTCTCTCTCTCTCTGTCTCTCTGTCTCTCTCTCTCTCTCTCTCTCTCTGTCTCTCTGTCTCTCTCTCTCTCTTTCCATCTTTTTCTTTCATTTCAAAGTAAAGAACTCCTTTAACAGCGTGTTCCGGTCAAAGAATTTCGAGGAGTCTACAAGTCTTTTCCGGAAATTCTACCCTTCTACTCTTTCTACGAGTAAGAGAGAAATAAACTAAAAGGATCGATTCTTCGAAATAACCATCGACGATAATCAAAAATATTCGTATCATTACACCACCATTATAACATTCTTTTTCATTCGTACGATATCCATGGGATATGTAATGTTTTATCTATAAATCATGTCCCCTATCCGATGATACCCTACTTATCGGTGAATTGAATCGAGATAACAATAATTTCTCAAAGATATGTACATAAATCGATTTCAAAGCCGGTTTCTCTCTCTCTCTCTCTCTCTATCTATCTATCTATCTATCTATCTATTTATTTCTCTCTCTCTCTCTCTCTCTCTCTTTTCTCTTTATCTTTATCTTTCCTTCTAGTTCTCTTTGCGTAGCTTTCTCCAGTGAAGTATTACTCGTCTTGCTTGCTTTTGTAATCGGAAAAGAGAACTCGGTAGTCGCTAGCGAAACGAGCTTTCTTGCTTCTAGCCTTCTCTATGAGAGAGAGAAAAAGAGAGAGAGAGAGAGAGAGAGAGAGAGAGAGAGAGAAAGTTAGACAGAGAGAAGAGTAAAAAAGAGAGAGAAAGAAGTGCAATTGAATAAACCGTTCGACGAATCGTTTCCCTCATTCTCGGTCTCGCATTTACGGCTTTGGTGGAAATAGGATGGAGAAATTGACCGTGCGAGAGAGAATAAGAGAGATGGGGAGATAAAGGTAGGCAAAAAGAAAGAAAGAAAGAAAGAAAGAAAGAAAGAAAGAAGGAGAAAGAAAGGGATATATGTAACCCTTTCCTTATATATATATCGCATTGACTGTCGATTGAATTTCTAAAGAAGAGAACCACCGTGTAGAATTTGTAAAGACAGAGAAATATATATATATATATATATATATATATATATATAAAATTAGAAATAAAACTTTCGAATATATTAATTTGAACATATTTCAAGTCATATTTTTTAAAGTTTCTAGATATCTATCATATAGATATATAGCATAGGTATATAGATATATAGATATCGAATGTTCAAAAAATATAAACACTGTATATAATTCATAAAAATATGTATATATATATTATATATTATATTTATATACATATATGTATATTATATATATATATATTTATATATTTCTCTTTCTTAATAGATCAATAGATCAATTTGAACATATTTCAAGTAATACTCTTCAAAGCATATAGGTACTTACTCCTAAGAGAGAAAACGTATCTTTGATATCATAAGTTAGCTCGTTCTTTGAAGCTTAGCTCGTGAACGAATCTTCTTCTTTTTCTTTTCCTTCTTCTTCGTTTGTCTGTTTGAACACGATGATCGCGTGTATTACATCGTTAGTTATACGACTCTCTCTCTCTCTCTCTCTCGCTCTCTCTTTCTCTTTATCTTACCCTCTCTCTCCCTCGCTTATACCAACTCGTAACATTCTTCTCTTTTCTTCGTTCAACCCCCGTCCTTCCTCCCCTACAAAATACCACACTGCTCATCGCTCCCCTCCAACTTTCCTTCCGCCCACCCCATTTTCATCACCACCTAGTCCTTTCTCTACTCTTCCTTCATCCTTTTGTACTTCCTTCTAACAATCTGCTTGAACTCCGGTGGTTGCATAATGCCGAGGTATCGAACGCGGAAAAGCGTTCTAGGGCGGCAAAAGGAGATCATGAGAATGTTTGGATGTGTGTGTGTGTGTGTGTATGTGAAAGAAAGAAAGAGAGAGAAAGAGAGAAAAATAAAAAGAATGAGAGAGAGAGAGAGAGAGAGAGAGAGAGAGAGAGAGAGAGAGAGAGTGAGGTTGATGGAGGTCGTGGGTAGAGAAGAAGGATAAAGATTACGCTCCGTCGACTCCGCTCGTTGCAGCTGATTGCGGTTCGACCTAACGGAAGCTCGATCCGAGTTAATACCGTCGCGATAACGTCACGACGACCTGACTCTCTACACGTGCTTGCGAAAAACAGGCTGATGGAGAGTGAGAGAGAAAGAGAGAGAGAGAGAGAGAGAGAGAGAGAAATAGCGCAGGCGCGTTGTATATAGGAACTTATTATTCTTCCGAATACACGGATGATTTCCTATAGATGTGTATCAAGTTATTGGAATGTCTTTCATTAATTTTGATCTTTTCTCGTTTTTTCTGTTTTTCTTTCTCTTTCTTCTCGTTGATAATACGTTTAAAAAATTACAATCAATTAATATAGATAATTGATAAAATAGGGTAAAGGAGAAAGGGATGATATTGGAAATGTTATTTTACTATTACTTTATTGTTGTCACTGTGTGGTATCTATCTACATTTTTTTCTTTCCTTTCTTTTTTCTTTTTCTTTGTTTTATTTAAATTATTGGAAATCTCCGAATATATTTTTAAATCTTTACGTTTCATATTAACATTCAAACGCGAACGTATATATATATATATATGTACGTGTGTCCATTCTACCTGAAGGGCTCGATCGATTGAAATTTATAACAAAAATAAAGTTACCCGTGGCAAAGATCCACGAGTAATTTTGATTCGATTCTGATTTTTGATTTAAAAATGGTAGAAAACAATTAAAGAATTTATAGAAGTTTGACGTCCAACGAAAAAAATTCGTTTAAAGAAGAAAATTCCAATAATATGAAATCGTATGATCTATACATTTTCTGCAAATTTTGATATTTTGTATAAAAATAATCAAAGATTGTACGTACGTGTGTATACGTGTGGGAGATATAAGAATTAAATTTTACGAGAATTAATATAATAAATTTATATTCTCATAAATTTAATATAAGTCTATGAGAATATAAATTTGTGATCTTGATGAAAGTTATCGATTTGTCTTTAAGTTTCTTATCAGAATTTATTTCTAATCTATTAGTATAAAAATATATGTATATTTTTACGTATATAGATTCATACACAGTTCTGTGATCTTCACGCGCGCGCGCGCGCGCATAGAAACACATATTTAGTTTTACAGAATAAATCAATGGACAGGTGAAATAAAATTAGTGCTCTATATTTAAAAATAAATATAAATGAAATAAATATATGCTTGAAATGATAAATGAAATAAATATTGACTTGAAATATAAAAACGACGAATTAAATCGTAGGCACTCGAATCTACGGGCAATTTCGATTGGATTCGACTTCGGATATGAAAAATGGCGGGTATTAAAAAAAAAAAAAAAAAAAAAGAAAGAAAAAAATGATTAAAAATTCATTAAAAAATTTCACATGCTAAAGAAATTATATTCGAGAATTACGTTACAAACCGGCTATCCTTTCTTTTTTTCCTTTTTTTTCTCTTTTTTCTTTTTATAATGCACATCAACGTTATATGAATCAAACGACAAACGAAGTTTTTTTCCATATTTGTCGCTTTGGTCATCGACACGATTAATTGTTCAAAAAAACGAAAAACAAAACGAAGAAAAAATAACCCGAAAAAAAGCGAACGAAATAGAACAGAACAGAACAGAACAGAACAGAACAAAAGAGAACAGAACAGAACGAAGGACTGTCAGTCTTTGCACTAATTCC
Source organism: Vespula pensylvanica (assembly GCF_014466175.1). Classification (NCBI taxonomy): domain Eukaryota; kingdom Metazoa; phylum Arthropoda; class Insecta; order Hymenoptera; family Vespidae; genus Vespula; species Vespula pensylvanica. The sequence continues at coordinate 3,805,654 of NC_057701.1, read as the reverse complement.
TTTTCGCTCTTTTAAACCTTATAAACGTTGACAGTAGACGTACTACATATCTCGTTGAAAGAAAAGAAAAAAAAAAGAAAAAAAAAAAATAACAAAATAAAAAAAAAAACAGATATATAGACAGAAAAAAGAGGATAAAAAAGAAAATGTCGTCGCTTCTCAAACTCCTTTACGCTTCTCTCTCGTAGTCGTCCTGACGACCACGTCGTCAGGATTAACGGCTCAAGTCCGACAATGGTGCAGGCCTGACGTAAATGTATTTACACGCATGCGGTCACTCTATGACTCGTTTAAATTCCTTCGGCAATGAACGAAGAAGAGAGAAAAAGAACGAACGAACGAACGAACGAACGAACGGACGAACGAACGAACGAACGGACGAACGGACGAACGAACGAACGGACGAATAAACGAACGCGAGAGAAAGAGAGAGAGAGGAAGATTTATACGCGAGCACGCTTTCCTGGACCAACCACCACCCTCTCTCCCTTCCACCCCTCCCTTGCCATTCTCTTTCTCCCCTCCTCTTTTCGTAGAATAGGATTTACGATACGCTCGGGGTTTGCCGATAGCAAAGACGAGGGATCAAGGTGACGAGCATCCGATGGCCATTGTTTCTATGTAAATCGATGGCCTCGTAGGGATATCTAGCTCGAAAGAGAGAGAGAGAGAGAGAGAGAGAGAAGAGACAAGATCGAAGAAGAAACGAATTCCGGTGGACCTTAGATAAAAAAAAAGAAAAAGGAAAAAGGACGAAAAAAAAAAAGATAAAACGAAAGAAAAGAAGGAAGAAATAAAAAGAGATCAAACAAAAGATACACTGAGAACGATAGTAAAAAAAAAAAAAAAAAAGAGAAAGAAAGAAAAGAACAGAAAAAAGGAATGATATTATAATATATAAGAAAAATCGATAAAAACGATCGAAGAATGGTGGCCGTTTTCCTGGTTTAATAATAAACGAGAACGATCGAACGTTTTGTCCTTGCAAGTATCTTTCTATGTATGTACATATCTATGTAGTTACATACGTACATAAAAATGCGAGTAAAGTGAAGTTGGAGAGAGGCTTGTAGGTTCGGCGGTATGTAAACACAAACAAACTTTGTAAGTACAGGGGTAGTAAGGGGTATCGTCGTTCGATTTAACGGGTTTCTCTTTAGAGGACGGGTCAGTCCTTTGTGTACTTTTGAAGTAGAAGCACCTCGATACAACATAGGTGATCTCTCTCTTCCTTCCTTCCTTCTTTCTTTCTCTTTTTCTCTTTCTCTCTTTTATCCTCTTTACAACATTGATAATACTCTATCGCTTTTCATGCGATTAACTTTGTTAAATATCCGAGTAAGTAGTTATATTCATCGACAAATTTTTAATTGCGAATTATTAATCGATGTAAATCATGCTATACATATATGTATGTTCCATCTCGATCGATATTTTACCGACCTAGTTAGTTATTAACTATTCCTCCTCCTCCTCCTCTTCCTCTTCTCCTCTCCATGTATCTACTCGACACGTTTCTTTATTTATTACGAGATATTGTAATTAAACGATACGATTTAAGCTTACTTCGATGTTTCATCGAAATACCAATCGATATATTTACATCGACATTTTGGAATTCTATTCTACTTAATTCTCTAATAATACATGAAATGTTCCTCTTGTTTAGATTACGTACATAGGGTACGTTGTAAGCTACTAATTAGTATTATTCCTGCGTCAACATTCCACGTTGACCGATCGATACTTCCCTCACTTATATACATGCATAAATACATACATACATACATACATACATACATACATACATACATACATACATACATACATACATACATACATACATACATACATACATACATAGTTACACATACGCATACTCTAGTTTATAATTCTCTAACAACGCCGATATAATTTATTCTCTTCGCTCGGATTACTTTGTAAAGCCGTTAATTAATGTTTTTATATTCTTTTTGCAGGATATATCTACTTATGTAAATCTCAGTCAGAAATAAATATTTCCCGAATTTTTTATCAGTCTTCGTAGTAACATGGAATTACATTAAACGTTGTATAACTTACGAGAACATTTTTCGTTTTCTTTTTATCTATTTAAATCATTTTATGAGTTACCGATATCTAAGGGCTGTTTACATCAAACTATATTTATTCTTCCTTCCTTCCTTTGATCGATATTTCATTAAATTTATTTTCATTATTACATGATTATGAAAAAGAGAAAAAAGATATATATATATTTTTATAATATATAATATAATTATATAAATGATTTATAAAATAAATGTAATATTATTTCTGAAATAACACTACATGTATATATATATATATATATATATATATATATATATATATATATATATTAAAGGTCCTGCATTAGTATAATTATATAATAATATTTATTTAGAACTCAAACCACTTCGATAATTACTAAACACACATAAGCATAATTATATTTTACATCTTACGTATATATAAAATCACGTAAAACTTTATTTATTTTACTTTAACTTAACTGAGTATTAGATATTAGTATTCGAGACATCGGTACGGTCGATCTCACCGAGAATAGAAAAATAAATGAAGTCACCGATCGTAGTCGACATTCTTGCACGTATCTTCCGAACATCTTCTCAAGAGTTTTGAAAAAGTACACATTATCGTGGTAAGCTTTGGTCACGATAGATTTTCGGTTCCTTTCACGATTATCCGAAGACACCCGAATCGTTCTCGCCGATCTCGATTCATCTAAGTGCTTTGCGGTTCGGCGAATAGGGACGATGGGATTTAATTAGTTCGACGGATCCATTTGCAAACTTCGGATTGGCGTAGCCTGGCCATCTAAAGACTCCTCTTGAAACTTGGAGAAATCGATAGTGATTAGACGAAAGCTTACTATCTCTCTCTCTCTCTCTCTCTGTTTCTCTCTCTCTCTCTCTCTCTCTCTCTCTCTCTCTCTCCCTCTCTGTTTCTCTCTCTCTTTTTGTACATATATATATGTACATGTGTATATCTCTCTCTATCCCACAAAATCGTAAAAGATATGAATCTATGTAAAATATCATATAACTCGTCCAGTTATGACTTTGAGGTGTACGTTCTGTTTTAACGATCATATATGTAGGTACATGATCACGATCATGTTCATTCGTGATAATTTAGCAGCAAGATGTTCGCGATCGTGTATACCTACTCATAATCGTATACCTTCATGATCATGTTAGTACACAGAGAAGAGAAACAGAGAAGGAGAGAAAGAGAGAAAGAGATAGAAGAAGAAGCAAGAGAGGACAGAGAGATCGTCATTTTAATTAAAAATCACGTACACGTACTTCTTGATTCGATATAACCATTTACATTTCCCTGATACGTGTATCTATGTACATATTTGATGTTTCAACGATCAACATATATACGTTTACGATAATGCTCTATGTTTCGCCTCATCAAGTAAACGTTAACCTTCTACTTATAACCCCATTTTCTTTTCTTTTCTTTTCTTTCTTTTTCCTTTTTTTTTTTTCTTTTTTACTTTTTTCCTTTTCTTCTTTTCTTTCGTGCCTGCACGAAAATAATTATATTTATTAATCGCATTAACCGATACAGACATAAGGTAACAATTGATTTTGATTTTATTTGATTAAATAAAATAATGTATTAAAAAGAATCAATACAAATATATTTACATAGATATATACATGTATAAATACAATGTATAATACAAAACTGTAACTTGAGAGTTAAATCGCTTTATACAGGATTATACGAATTATTTTTTTTTTATCATACTTGTAATCCTACTTTGAGCATAGGGGTAAATATTATCAAATTTTCATGGCGACAATAACAACAACAGTAACAGCAACAAGAACAACGCTAAAAACAACAACACCAACAACAACAACAACAACAATAATAATAATAATAATAATAAGAAGAAGAAGAAGAAGAAGAAAAAGAAAAAGAATAAGAATAAGAATAATAAGAATAATAATATTAATAAGAATAAATTTAACCCAGATAAATCAATCCAAAAAAGAAATGATTTAGTTATACATAATTTTGCTTTCGAGGAAGTCATTTGACGTCGACGATGACGGCGACGATGATGGCGTCGACCGACGACGTGAACCGATAGAAGGCGCGTCGTCGGCTTGGAAGGAAATTACACTCGCGGTTTATTATCAACGGCAAAGCGTGGTATCGTCCTTGCCTCTACCGGTCGCGTGCCATCCATCTATTTCCGGTGAACGCACTGGCACCGTCAAAAGGGGAGGAAGAGAGAGAGAAAGAGAGGTAGTGGAAGAGAGAAAGAGAAAGAGAGACCGAGGGAGAGAGAGTGAGAGAGAGAAAAAGAGAGAAAGGGAGAGAAAGTGAGAGAAAGAGAGAGAGAGAGAGAGAACTGTAGGGCGAGTTTAATCTATTTATCGCGGCTTCCAGCGGTGAAGAACTTGTACGAGACCCCCCCCCCTTTCTCTCTCTCTCTTTCATTTATACTCACTTTATCCTCGTTTCTCCCCTCTTTATCGCACTTATGCACTTTGCCTATAGACTCTTCATAGTCTCCCTTTCTCCCTTTCTCTCTCTCTCTCTCTCTCTCTCTCTCTCTCTCGTTCTCTCTGTTTAACGACTTGGGGTTGCGTCTTTTGCATCGTTCCTGTCGGCACAATTAGCGAGCACCATTAGGCGACGACGGCGACGGCGACTACGACGACAGTAGCAGTAGCAGTAGCAGCCTCAGCAGCAACAGTAACAGCAACAGCCTTTTCCTCTTACCCGCAAAATTCCAAACGGGTGGTGTAAAGGCGCCTCTATGTCTGCCTGTTGCCGTTGATGATCAGAGAGAAAGGATCGAGAGAGAGAGATAGATAGATAGAGAGAGAGAGAGAGAGAGAGAGAGAGAGAGAGAGAGAAAGAGAGAGAGAGAGAGAGAAGGAAGGAGATAGAGATAGACAATCTCCACAACTCTTTAGCCTCTTCTCATTCGTCGAGCCGTCTCGCACGTTCTCTCTAGTAGTTTAGTCGTCGAGTGTTTAGCGGTCGACGCACATGCTGTCGTCCTCTCTCTCTCTCTCTCTCTCTCTCTCTCTCTCTCTCTTAATATATATATATATATATATATATATGTGTGTGTGTGTGTGTGTGTGTCTATATCTCGGTGTATTGCTAATTAATTCGACGTTGATTTATGAGAATATATAAATCATAATACGCCTGTCGACCGCACGGATTAGAGAAGTTCAACTGATTTAGGTCTACGTTAGTTATGTCGAACGCGCTTCAAATTATTCTTATTATTATTATAATAATATTATAATAATGATTATAAGATATAATAATAATTATTATTATTATTGTTAATTATTTAAAATTAATAATTATATTTTTCTTATTAAAAATATTAGTAAGAATAAATGTTATAATTATTATTTTAATATAATGATACTATTAATATAATAATATTATTATCGTTTAATAATGTATATTGATATTATAATATTATTATAATATTATTTTAATTATTAATATATATTAGAATCGTCGAAGATTTTATCAAATTTTGTCCGTTTCATTTGTTATTTGTAAATTTCATACTTCATCGAGTTTGATTTTAGCCCTGCGAAATTCAATCTTTTTTCTTTCTTCCTTTTTCTTTTGTTGTTTAACTAAAGAATTATTATATATACATCATGTGAAAGTTATAGAAAATGATATACACAAATGTAATATTCTAATTATAAGTAAAACTTACATTTAGTAAACAATAATCTTCGAATATAAAATAATTATTTAAATTCGTGTCGATAAAATGAAATGAAATTTATAGAGTTATTAAAAAAAAAAAAAAAAAAATATTTCGTTCCTTATTACAATTTTTAATTTACTTTCTTGTTTTAATTTTACAGTAAGTACTTTTTTGGTAATAGTAAAAATGTAAATGTAAAATCCATCATTTTGACGAATTTGATAGTCCCCTAGCGATAATAAACTAACTCGTTAAAAGTTACATTAAATATCTTTCGTGAAAAATGAATTTTATAAAATTTATATCCACTATATATGTTTATAAAAATTTATCGCGATTAATTAGATAAATCATTCGTCTTCTTTTCTTTATTGATCGTTTTATAATTGATCCTCCTATAACTTACGATATATATTTTATATATATATTTCTTTTCTCACTTTTCTTTTTTTCTTATTCAAATAGAAAACCTTATCATCTCTTTTTACGAATTTCTTCCGTTCCGTATTTTATAAAATATAGGATAAATAGATACATATGTACGGTATCTCGCGTACCATATGAGAAACGAGTTACGTTTATATTGAAGTAAGGTGAGAAACGTTCCTCTTGGAGGAACTCTACTCCTTCGATATACGAAATATGGTTTCCTATATATACGTATATGTACATACATATATACATATATACATACATACATAGATACATATATATATATATATATTCATTCATATATACTATTTTACACATATTCTATACATATTACATGCATAGGATAGTCCAATGTTACACTTAAGTTTCGTTTATGTATTGAAGAAACAGAACGAAGCATAGAAAACGTAAGAGAGAAAGAGAGAGAGGGAGAGAGAGAGAGAGAGAGAGAGAGAAAGGGTAGAAGAGAGATAGGAAGGGAGATTTCTAAAGATCGTGAGTCTATCGGAGAGAAAGGGGTCGCTTTATTGCGGCACATTGTACCATGATGCCCTTTAACATCCACTCGCACACAAACACTAATACTTAAGCAGCACGCGTTATAAGATACACACAGTGAACGCTTGGATTAACTGATGCACCTAACATAGATGACACCATAAGAGTATTAACTCTGTGGACTAGACGACACGTTTATGACGTTTGGTGCTGGTTGAGTTGTTTGAAGATGCGTCCCCATCTCTCTCTTTCTCTCTCTCTTTCTCCCTGTCTGTCTATTTTTGTCTCTTCAGTCACAAATCGTCGAGATCGATGCAAAAAGAAATACACGAACGAGAGGGACCGTATCTCTCTCTCTCTCTCTCTCCCTCCCCCTTCTCTTTCTCTATATGTAATATGTGCATGTGTGCATGTGTCATTTAAAGAGCCGTTGAGAGAGAACACATATACAAATACATGTATAAAGGAAAAGTGAGAGTGCGAAAGTACGTCAAGTGTGTGTCTGTTAGAGCGTGTTCGTGTGGAGGCGGCAAGAGTCGCAATGCGAAGTAACGAGTCTAGAGTAGAGCACTCGTCTCTTCTCTCTCTCTTTCTCTCTCTCTCTCTCTCTCTCTCTATTTCTCTCTCATTCTTTCTTTTTCTCTCTTTTTTCCTCTCTTTCTCGCTCGAGTCGAGTGCACTCGGTACGGCTAAAACACCTAAAACGTCGTTTCGTCCTTTCGTCGCGCGCTATTTATGCCGCCTCTGTTCGTTTCGCGTATTTACCTTAAACCCAACCGCTCGTCATTTCCTTTCTCTCTCTCTCTCTCTCTCTCTCTCTCTCTCTCTCTCTTTCTCTGTCTCTTTTTCTTTCTCTTTCTCTCTCTTTCTTTCCCTCTTATCTTTTATCTTACTGTATGAACCTATCTCCATCTTTGTCTTTTTCTTTCTCTCTCTTTCTCTCTCTCTCGTCCGACTGATTTAACCACCTTAACTTGTTGGACATTTACTTCCTTCCTTCCTTCCTTTCTTGTTTTCGTGAGATAAACTTCGTGCAATTAGGCTAATTTATCGCTTTAATCCTCTGATCGGTCATGGTCCGTCGTAGCATACTTTGCAAATTGTATGACGTGAAAAACCAATGAAATATCCTTCTTTCCTTTGTTCCCTTTTTCCCCTCTTTTTCTTTTTCCCTCCGTTCTTTTCTTTTTTTTTCTCCTTTTCTCTATTTTTTCTTTTTTCGTTTTAATTAATCGACGCGCATGTAAATAGATTTAATACGTTTGCTTGAACGTGAGATTATTGATGGAGTTACTTTGACGTAAAATCGAAATACACGTTAAAATGTTTATCTTTATTAGCAGATTTTCAATCGACTGGTTATCGTTCCAATTCAATAACTGATATTTCCCGGAGTACATTTTTTTTTATTCTTTTCTTTTTCTTTTTCTTTTTTCTTTTCTTTCTTTTCCTTTTTCCACCATTCGCTTCAATCTCGTTACAAGAAGATACAAAAAGCGTTTAAAGCATTCGATCGGAAATTATCACGCGTGTTCTATCTTTCGTCGTGTAGTCGTCATCGTTGTCGTTGTAATCGTCATTGTTGTAATCGTTGTAGCCATCGTCTTCGTCGTCATCGTCGTCGTCGTCGTCGTGTCGTCGTTGTTGTCATTGTAGTCGTAGCAACGACGTCAAACAGTAAAGTTAAGCTCGACCGAACAATTGGAAAATTGGCTGCGAATCCGTTCTAATTTCGCGCCTACTGTGTTAACCATCGTCGTCGTCGTCGTCGTCGTCGTCGTCATCGTTGTCGTCGTCGTTATCGTCGTCGTCGTCGTCGTCGTCGTCGTCATCATCGTCGTCGTCAATTCGTAGTTCTCCTTTTCGTTCTCCTTCCTCTGGAGAAATCGAACGAGATCGTATAGTCGACTGTACGTAGAGATGGTTCTATCACTATCATTACTACTACTATTATTATTATTAATACTAATACTAATATTAATACTAATACTACTATTACTACTATTTTCACACTAATACAAATGATGGCTAGAATTAACGAGAAAGTGAGAAAAATAAGAGGGATAATAGGGGAAAGAGAGGAGAGATTATTCTTTGTCGATAAATCCTAATGGAAATCCAATGGCTTCGTTTCCTTTGGAATGAGGAATGAATTTTATAGAGATTTGCGAAAAATATCTTCGCGATAAAAAAGCGCTCGCGGTTCAGCGAGCACGAAAAATTCGTTCGGGCAGATTAATTAAGAAGAAAAGAAGATATTAGCGGTCGAGCATTTATGATTAACCTTGGCTTGAAATTAGTCCGTTTGTTAGATATTTCTCTCTCTCTCTCTCTCTCTCTCTCTCTCTTTCTTTTTTTCTCTCTCTTTCTCTCTTTCTCTTTTGCTCTTTCATTCAACGATAAATCAAAAAAAAATATAGCTGTTTATTTACGATTGACAATGTATTTACACGATTGCTCGCTAATATTCGTACTCCTCGCTCAAATATATTTATTTACGTGTTTTATTATATTATAATATATCTTTTCAATTTCATTTTACAATCAATTCAGATAAAATTCTACGTTGTCGTTAATATCGAAATTATTTCTCTTTTTTTCTTCTTTCTTTTTTTTTTATTTTCTTCTTTCCCCAGATATTTCTGTTTTGAGCGTGCGGTTTTTTGCAACTTTTCTTTTCCGTTCCTTTTTTTTTTTTTAAATTACATTTTTCAATACGTGCGAATGCAATCTCTGCAGTAGTGTTGTTAGCGCATACCGTGAAATTTCTTTTTTAGCATGTAGTTATTTCTCTTATCAATATTTCCAATTTCGTTGTCGAATACATACAGATAAAATTTCATAGGATCGTTATCATCGGTATTCGAATTCGACCATTATTCCAATTGTGGTTTGTTTTATTTATTTATTTATTTATTTGTTTGTTTGTTTGTTTATTTATTTCTATTCTTTTTTGTTTCTTCTCCCTAACTATTCTCACATTATCCATTCCAAATCTCGTTCATTATCGTTCATAAGAATCGTTATAGATTATCTCGCGTTAGAAGTATAATTCATTAAACGTAGATCTATAACAAGAAACTAAATGGCGTGTCTCTGACAATTTTCAGTCAAAAGTTGAGTCTCGTGTGACACGAGCTGTCTCGTCCAGCAATTTTTTCTTACTTCTCTCTCTCTCTCTTTCTCTTTCATTTCCTCTTCCACCCTCCACCCACCTATCTCTTCCTCCTTAGTTATCACTCTCTTCCTCTTTTATTTCTCTCTCTCTCTCTCTCTCTCTCTCTCTCTCTCTCTCACTCTCCCTCTCTTTCTCGACGAAAGTGGAATTGGGAAAGTTGCCGACCGAAACTATAACGCCGAAGTTGCCGTGCACAGTGGAAAAACTTTTTCCGAGAAACGGGAGTACGTCGACGACAACGACGACGACGACGACGACGACGACGATGACGACGACGACGACGACGACGACGACGACGACGACGATGAGGATGACGAAGATGACGACGACAAGGAGAAGGAGAAGCGAGGATAAGATAGAAGAGGAAACAGTGGTGGGAGATGATGAGAACGACGAAGCGTGATGACCATGGTAAATTTAGCCATACAGCCAAGAGCCAGATGTCGTCGGCAAGAAATTGATGACGAAAAGAGCTCAAGAGTTAGCGATAATCGTCTAAAAATCAACGCCCTTTTTTCCATTTTTCTATTCATTTTTCTTTCCTTTTTCCTTTTCTTGTTCTTTCTTCTTCTTCTTCTTCTTCTTCTTCTTCTTGTTTCTCTCTCTTCTTTCCTACTTTACTTTCTTCTGGAACTTGGAGCTTTTCATCGAAGTTCCAATTCTTTTCTTTCTTATCTCTCTTTCTCTTTGTCTTTCTCTCTGATCTTTTCTTGCATATGAGATTGCACATTAATTTTCTTTTTAATCAAACGAATGAGATTTGTAATAGAAGTACATATCAATTTTATATATATAATATATATTATATATATAAAGTACAGTAAGTATTATGTGTGTGTGTATATATATATATATGCACACACATATATATTATATATCTACTGTATCTATATGAATAACATATGTTATATTATGTAGAAAGATATTTAATAATTTACGATAGAATATATATATATATAGATGTACGTACGTATGTACATCTACGACGAATACTCTATCTATACGAATAATATATATTATAGATATATTATAATAACAAAGATACGTTCAAAGAAAAAGAAAATTTACTCTTAGAATATACTTAACCATTTGCTTTTTTCTTTTTTTCTTTTTTTCTTTTCTTTTCTTTTCTTTTCTTCCTGACTTCGTTAAAAAGGAATTTCACCTAACAAAGTATACTACGATATTCTTTCACACTTTTTATGTAATCTCTTATCCACGTTCGAGCGAAGGCCAAAGTTTTCTTACTATCTCACAAAGTGTCCCGTTAAGATTCAAGAGATGAACGAAAAGGATTGATGAAAGGAACGAGAAAGGATAGAATATACCTACGAACGCATGCGCACACACACACACACACATATATATATTTTACGTACCTATATACAATATATATTTATATAAACTATGAAAAAAATAAGAAAACGAGGAAAGAAAGAAAACGAGGAAAGAAAGAAAAAAAAGAAATGGGAAAAGTCGTAAAGTCGGTAGAGTAAACTTAACCTCTTCAACGGTAGTTTGCGTTGGATTAAGAGAATCAATCTCTTCTACGAGAGCCTGCTTTAATAATAACCGAACTTTCATCTTTTTACCGTTAAACCAACGAGAAAATCAAATCTCGAGAAGAGATTAATTCGGTCAGATAGGCCGGGAAAATACAAACTGTATTAGATGAGAATTTATTTATCTATCGATATTATTTTATACTATAGAATTAGAATTTATACGAATAGTTTTGTGTTTTTCTTTTTTTTTAATTTTTTAGATTTATATTTTACATTGATATAATTATTCATCGTATTTATACGATCACGTTTTACTTTTGTACATTTCTTTCTTCTTATTTTTACAATTTATATGATTGAAAAATATAGAAAAAAAGAAACGAAGTAAATTAAATTATACTATATAAAACTTTGATTGATCGTAACAATCGTTTATGATCGTTGTTACGAAAGTTATAAATTACTATAAGTCGAATGATAGTTAATAAAAAGTTTTCTTTAATTAATCATTATATTTAGATTATATATTTATATATCTACCAGTATATAATAAAATAGTTTATATGTATATTTTTTTTATACAAATAAATAATTCGTTCGTGTGAGAATTAATAATCGTTATGAATAATTTTCGTTTCTAATTGACAAAGAAAGTAATAAAACTATGAATACAAAAATAAAGAAAATTTATATCCACGTATTTATGATACTTATGTAAATGTGAATTATTATTTCGAATATTAACAATCAGTATATACACTTGATTCGTTAGTTTTGAAGTTAACACGAATATAATGCTTATGAAAAATTAAATTTTCTACTTAGATCTATTAAAACATTATGAACAAAAGCATTTTCTTTTTAATCATTTCTTTTATTCGATTTTTATTTTTATTTCAATTCTTATAAATGAAAATGTAACATTCTTAATCGACTAACAATGTATTAAGAGCAACCGAACGCGTTGTGAGCCGATTAACAAGACAATCAAAGCGTCGATTGAAATATAGTCTTATATAATCATACGATGCAATAACTTATCGTCATAATCTTATATCGATAATATTATGAAAACTCAAGTGCGACCCTTAAGATAAAATGTAAGAAAATCTTATGGGAGTTAAAGTGTTAACGGGACATCTTTTACGAACATACATATATCTTCATTATTAGTCAATGTACAGTTAACTTTATAAACACTACCGACTCTCTTAACAGAGAACTAAGATAAACAGAGATCGAAGAAGAGTGAAAAAGGAAGAGTAAAAAAAACTTTCTGACAGACAGACAGACAGACAGACAGACAGACAGACAGATGGACAAATAGATAGGCAAAGAGAAAATTCAAAGATAAAGTAAGAAAAGTATTATAAAGAAACATAAAAAAAAGCTCGATTAACTGTTAATTCATAATACGAATACACGTTATTTTTCAGTCACTGAATATAAACAAACACACATAAACATACACACAAATATCTGCATATATACATGTATATACATATATTTATATATAAAATGTGTGTATGGAAGCAAATAGATTCATAGTGTGATATATAGGTTGCCTAGCCGTTCGCGAGTTAATCCACGGGTTAAAGCAAAGCCGGCGTCGGCGTTACTTTCGAGATTGAAAAGAGCGGGAGCCGCTTTTCCGGCGGACGCATGCATTCCGTGCGAACGCGCGCGAGCTCGTACACGGTAAAATTAAAGTCCCGCTCTCTAAATATACATTTATGATGAAAAAAAAAAACAAAAGAGAAAGAGAGATAGATAGATAGATAGATAGATAGAGAGAGAGAGAGAGAGAGAGAGAGAGAGAGAGAGAGAGAGAGGGAAAGAAGGAAAGAAAAAATGAAAAAAAGAAAAAAAAAGAGTATAGTATATCGCTTTGCCACCTTCGTCATCGTCGTCACCCACGACGTTTTTCTCTCGACATTTTCTTTTTTTTTTCTCTTTCTTTTTTTTTTTTTGCAACTATCTACGTGCATCTCTTTGAATGTATATCTTTCTCATTTTATATGTATTCGTATTCGTATGTGCGTGTATGTGTGTGTCTCTTCTGTTCCGTATATGTGATTTTGCGTGCGTGCATTTAAAAAATGGAACGCGAAGGGTAATGAAATTTTAATATAATTCGTGGTACGTAAAGAAAAAGAGAAGAAATTTTACGAAAGAGAAAGAGAGAGATAGACAGAAACATTGGATACCTACCTCTTGAATTTGATAATGTAATAAAAATGTAAATACAATTTACTCGCTCTCCCATGTTCGGCCTTGGTCTCCTTCCTTTCCTCTCTCTCTCTCTCTCTCTCTCTCTCTCTCTCTCTCTCTTTCTCTTTTTCTTTCTCTTTCTCTTTCTCTCTCGTTTTCTTTCTTTATTTATTTTTATCACGAATTTCTCGCGAATATTCGTATAACCCACGCACACACACGCACACCAATTAAATATTCTCACATCGATATAAGAAAAGTTGTTCTTTCTTTTCCTTTTTTTCGTTTTTTTCTTCTCAGCTTTTCTCTTTTCATTTTTATTTCACTCCATTGTTTCCTCTTTTTATTTTTATTTTTTGGACGTGGTCGGATCGTTCATATATAACTCTTTCGTTTTCGAAAAATGTATCGGGCTATTGAGACGAGTTAAAAAGTCGTCGAAGGATAGGAAAGGAGAATTAGAAGAGGAAGTGGTTTCATCATCATCGTGCTACTTATTGTTCAAACTTTATCGTGCCTCAAGGTCACGTTTCTCGAAGACGACCGAGTCAGTTTCTCTGGTTAAGATATCATTAAAAATAAAAAGTGTTTCGATCGGTCGGTCGTTCATTCGTTCGTTCATTCGTTACGTTATAACGATTATAGCGAGAGATAAAAAAGTTTATTTCTGGGAGGTGCGAGGGATGTGTCTCGAGAAGTGAGGATAAAAAAGAAAAAAAATTTTTGTGAGAGTAGTACTTATGTGGAAGATGGCGAGGTCAAACGAGGAATATTTTTCCCTCTCTCTCTCTCTCTCTCTCTCTCTCTCTCTCTCTCTCTTTCTCTCTCTTACTCTTTGTCTCTCTTTCTCGCTCTCTCGCTTTTTCTAGTTCTCTCTTGACTCGAGGGTGTATTCAAGGCCTTAATGTGTCTAAACTCAAATATTACAGCAAGTTAAGTGAACCATTTTCTACTACGCCTTCAAGTTGCTATGACGGAGTTTAGTTTGTCGTAGAATCGTGCTCTTCTTCTATCGTGTTTCTTGTTTTATATACTTTTGTCTACGATTATATTTGTATACATATATACATTATATATATATATATATATATATATATATATATATACACACACACATACATTATATATATATATGTATATTACATCGATATATATGTATGTATATTATATCGATATTGCTTATATTTAAGCAACAAGTTTAAGAGCACGTTCTTACTTCTCTCTCTCTCTCTTTTTCTGTTTCTGTCTCTATCCGTTTCTCTCTTTGTCTTTCTTGTTCTCTTTCTCCTCATTTATCTGTCTATTTATCTATCTTTCTTATCTTCTTTTTTTCCCGTTTTGCACGAGCTATGAGAGCTTTCAGAAAAAAGGATTGTTGAAGTACTTCCTCGTCCTTTATCGTTTCTAACTACGTTATAAGTCCATATCTCTCGAGTGATCGTCACGATTATACTCTCGGCATTCATAGACGCCATTTTCAATCTTTCATTTTAAAACTGTCTACTTACGTCTATTATGTAATCATAAAAATACAAGATTTGTTTTATACTTATCTCTAAGAAGTTTACTATCTTTTCTTTTTTATCTTTCGTAAAAAGTTGAGATCAATACGAATTTTCATTCTTTCTACTATATTCTTACTACAATATCCGATTGTTTGTATTATAAAAATAGAGAAGGTAGATAGAGAAAGAGAGAGAAAGAGAGAGAAAGAGAAACAATCGATTGTTAAAACATTCTCCTCTTCGTTTGCTTGATGTTAATTTAATCAGGTCGATTTCGTTCAGTCCGACAAAATTGAATTAATCAAAAGAAACGTTGCCCTATCTCTCTGTGTGTCACTTTTCGCTTTTTTTTTTTCTGTATTTCCCAGTTTCTTTTTTTCTCGTTCTTTTCCTTTTCCTATTTTTTCTTTTTTTTTTTTTTTTTTTTTTTTTTTAATTCGAAACTCGAAACTACCTTCTCTCTGGGTTTACACGTTACAACGACGTCGACTCGTTGAGTTTATATATATATAAAAAAAATGAGAAAGAACAGAAAAAGATGGAGAATATTCATGAGACATATAAACAATATTGTTAGTAGAGTCTAAATAATTATTTATATATTTGTACTATATTAATTATAATATATAAACTAATATAAAAATTAATATAAGTAGTATATAATAGTAACAATAGTAATATAATAGTAATAATACTAAAATGAAAAATTATTTATAACTTGTACTATATTATATATTTGTACTATATTTATATATTTGTACTATATAAATAGTTTTATTATTATAGGGTATTGAATATTCTATCGAAAATAAGTGCCATTTCATTTTTTATATTTATTAAAATATTTTCCTAAAAAGAAATATATTTATTTTGTTGTTTATGCATATATATATATTTATTTATTTGTTTGTCCAAGGTTTTTTGTTTAAACAATGCTAAATGTCGTAAAAAGTAGAGACTAGATAAAGATATGTTTCAAGCAAAAAAGTTGTTGGATTTGTTAGTTTCTTTTCTTTTCCATTTTTAAACTTAAAACAAGATGGCGTTCCCAAAAATTATAGGTTTTCATTAAAAAGAACAAAAAAAGAGAATTGACCTTGAAATAACTAAATAACATCGGAAACTTCCATCGAATCAGAAATAAATAATGCTGTTATGTTTGTCATCCCCTTCCACCTTTCCCATATGAAACAACACAGTTTTGGTTTCAAACTTTTTACTTTTTTTTCCTCTTTTTTTTTTATAAAATACGTTGTTTTCGAAATATTTAGATGTCTCAATTTAAAACAAAAAAATAGTAACTTCTATCGTACATGTATATATATATATATATATATATATATATATATATACCTATATATATGTATATACATTATATATACTACACACATATATATATACTACACTTCCTATAGATAGGAAGAGTTTCACAGCAAACTGTCACTTATATTTAGCGGTTCATTTTAATCGAATCGTGTAATTGATTGAAATGGTTAATGGCATTGACAAACCTATGGGATTATTTGTGTCCGATCTTTGTTCTCTGGAAATTCTAATAATTCGACGATAACCGTAATAATCGTAACGTAATTGTAAACGGACAGAGAGAAATCGAAAGGAATCTATAGGATGCTTGATTGAAATGAATCGATTAAAAAGAAAAAAAAAAAAACCAAAAAAAAAAGGAAAAAAAAATAAATAAAAAAAGAAAAAAGTGGTCACACGTACGTATGATTTTAATTTATACGTTTGTTCGTTTTAGTGAGTTTTCGTTGTTTATTAAATTTAAATTTTACGATTCTTTCTGGGTTAACGTTGCCGCTACGGACGTAAAAAGCTACAAAATTTCACACTTTTAGCCTCGATAACTGAAAAAGTTATGAGTTTTTGTATACAGAGAAACAGAGAGAGGAAAAGAGAGATCGAGAGAGAGAGAGAGAGAGATCGAGAGAGAGAGAGAGAGAGAGAGAGAGAGAGAGAGAGAGAGAGAGAGAGAAATATTCGGTCGAGAACCAGACCATATATATATAGCGTGTGGTTATTAATTAAAATCCTGCTAGCGTATTAGATACGCTCTTTTGCGTGACGTATCACCGAACGCGCATTATTTTTCCAACGAGAATCGGCATACGCGATAAAAATCAACCCCTGGCAGTCGCCGGTACGATAATAATTTCTCGAGATTGATCTCGGTCGAAATTGATTTTCACGCTACGTACGCGTACGTGTACGCGTACATTTACGTTCGATGATGATGATAATAATAATAATAATAATAATAATAATAATAATAATAATAATAATAATAATAATAATAATAATAAATAAATAAATAAAACAAAGCAAAGCAAAATAAAAGGAAAAGAAAAATGAAAATGATTAGCTTTAAAAAGATGGAATGAGATGGAATGGGATAAATCAACACGAGTTTTAACAAAATTAATCCGACCGTAGTAATGCAAACAATTATGATTCATTTTATTATCTCAAAAACTCTTCAACTTTTGGAAGTTTAGAAACAGACATAATCTTCCTTGAAAGAGAAATTTCCGTACGAAACGTGCTAACTTGTAAAGGATGTACCTATCTATCTACCTACTTACTTACCTACCTACCTACCTACCTACCTACCTACCTACCTACCTACCTACCTACCTACTTACTTACTTACCTATCTACTTATCTATCTACCTAACGATGGACGTACACAGACTTATAATCGCAATTTAAACTTAAACGAATAATCATTTACGAAGTTCATTAACGACACGGATTTCTTACGTTTTTCTTTTCTTTGTCCTTTTTCCTTCCTTCTCTTTTTTTTATAATCAATTTTTTTCATATAGAACACGATCACGTCCTCTATATAAATATAAAGGATTATAAGACACCAAAAGAGAAATAGATATGTATCTATATAGATATGTATGAATAGATGGATAAATATTTATTTTTCATATTCAGCAGAATATTAAACGAGTTGCCGTTACGATACATGAGAAAGAGAAAGAAAGAGAGACAGAGAAAGAGAGAAAGAGAGGAAAATTGACAGAAAGAAAGAGATAGAAATAGATAAGCGCGTCCTAGCGAGTAATGTCCGGTAAGCGAATTTATCTATACGGATTAGAGCGTAAAACCATCTGCAGCCAGGGGGTCTAGAAACTCCGAAATCGTATTACTCGATGAATATGCAGTACGATTTTGTGGGCGAAAGTTTTCCCTTGGTCGATACCGTCTATTGCTATCTCTCTATCTATCTTTCTCTTTCTCTCTCTCTATCCCTCTATCTCGTTTCAGCTCTCTCTCTCTCTCTCTCTCTCTCTCTCTCTCTCTCTCTCTCTCTTTCTCTTTATCTATCTCTCTATGTATATATCTATCTCTCTCTTGGGTTCTATGTGAATTCGTAAAAGCGAACCCACTCGATTTGGCGACTGAGCCACGCTCCGAGGACGCATTCTAATTAGGACAAAAAGCAGGAATACACGTATCTATCTTTCTCTCTCTCTCTCTCTCTCTCTCTCTCTCTCTCTCTCTCTC
>NC_057701.1:3758608-3786902 GCF_014466175.1 Vespula pensylvanica | reverse complement strand
CTCTCTCTCTCTCTCTCTCTCTCTCTCTCTCTCTCTCTCTCTCTCTTTTGCTTTCTCTCTGTATTACATTCATTCATTCTATATTCCATCTCTCTCTCTCTCTCTCTCTCTTTCTTTCTCTTTCTATCTCTCTGTATTAGAATCATTCATTCTATATCTTCATCTCTCTTTCTCTTTGTCTCTCTCTTTCTTTGAAACATACAATAGAATATCACACTCGATAACGTAACGACGCCATTTAATACCACCCGATTAGATTCGATCCGATCCGATCCGATCCGATCCGATCTCTATCGAATCTTTATAGTCTGTCATCAATTTTTCAAGATAAAAATGTGTTCTCAAAAGTTTGTAAGTAAGTACTCTGATTGATCGGTAAGAGATTTACAAGATGAAAAGTTGGTCCTTCGTCGAACTATATCTATTCTTCTAACAAAGTGTACCACTCTAACCTCTTTTACGTCGATAATATAACTACCACTTGTCGATGGCCTGCCGATTTTTCGTCGTCGATAGGAAATCTCGGTGGAGCGTTTAAAGTCGACCATGTTGTTCACTCTCTTTCTCTTTCTCTCTCTTTCTCGTGCAGCAATGTTTCTCTAGGATAGCGATACAGATTAACGTCGATGAAAAATAGCTTCTTTTCCTCACCTTATAAACTCGAAGGTAAAAAATTTTCTTTTCTTTTCTTGTTTTCTTGAAAAGGTATTACATAGTAATATATACACATATATATAATATGCATATACACGCGCACACACACACACACACACACACATATATATAGACGGTATATATATACGAGAGCGTGGTAAGAAGCTTGATTCTTGTATATAAAGACGAAGAAAAGAAAACAAAAAAGAAAAAAAAAGACAACAAGAATGTCTCGAGTTTTAAAGTTTCCAACAATTTCCATAAACTTTGTCATCGTATGTTGTTTTTTTTTCTCTTTTTCTTTTCTTTTTATCCTCGTCCCCAAACCCCATCACAAGCCCCTAGACCCAGCTCCTTCTACCCTTTCTCTCTTTCCTCCTTGATATCACCAACTTCGATAATTTTCGGCGAAATTTCAAATGAAATTTTTCTACGAACGACAACGACGTTGTTTACAAAAAGAAAAATTTTATTCTAGTAATCTAACGACAAGATATATCATCTTATTCACACATACATAGACAACTTACGTATATCCTGAAGAAATTTTTCCCTTATATTCTTCACGAATAAAATAAAGAGCATTACTCTGTTCTCCTATCCATTATTTCGATACATCAAATAATCAATATGAAATCGCCCAAAATATAAAACTGACGAGAGAGAAAGATTTTCAAAAACAAATAGAGAAAGGGAAAAAGAAAATGAGAAAAAAATGAAAGTCAAAGAAATAAACTTATGGATAGTGTTAAAGAAATAAACTTATGGATAGTGTTAAAAATGTATTACAAAGTAAGTACGTGTAGCTTACTAGCATACGTACATATAATGTCCGACGAAGAACAGAAAAACAGGTAAAAGATATGAGAACAAAGTATGGTGGTGGTGGTAATGGTGATAGTGTGCTGTTGATATGGTGGTGGTGGTAGTGATCTTAGGGGGCAGGTGAGCGAAGGGAGAGGGCTTGGAAGGATGATGATGATGAGGAGGAGAAGGAGGAGAAGAAACAGAGGGGAGAAGTTGAAGTAAAGAGCTCGTTCAAGGATTTCTACTTGCTTGCTTACTTGCTTGCTTACTTGCTTGCTTGCTTGCTTGCTTGCTTGCTTACTTGGTTGCTTGGTCGCGCGCAGCTGCAGCTTCTGTCGTAACTCCCATTCTCCTTTTCTTCTTGTCGTTTAACGTCTTCCTTGTCTCTCGTTTTATATCTTTCTCTCTTTCTTTCTCGCTTGCGCGCGATCGTTCGTTCGCTCATTCCCTCTGGTCCACCTTTCAACGTAGCCTCTGGAGAACGGCGAAGCTCGTTTTACGATACAAGGTAACACAGAATTCTGCTCTTCTTTTTTTTTCTCTGACAAACCAGACAGAATTTTTCTGTCTCGGTACTCCGACACAGAGACGAAGATAAAGAAGAAGAGAGATGGATAGATAGATAGAGAAAGAGAGAGAGAGAGAGAGAGAGAGAGAGAGAGAGAGAGAGAGAGAGAGAGTCGGATGACCTGGAATTAAGTTAATTCAGATACTCACTTTCGATTCACTCTATATATATATATATATATATATATATATATATATATCCACGTAGTTACGTACCTATGTATTTACGTGCCCCCTCCCTTCTTTTCCTTCGGTCGAGATCGATATACTTTTCCTTTATGAGTCACACTCGATATCATGGTATCGTGTGTCTACCACTCGACGATAAGTTCGATCACGATTTGTCTTTTGTTGAGAAAACGATGAAATCATAAAGATCGACGGAATTCAACGGAGACGTTTTCTTTTTTTATTTCTTTCTTTTTCTTTTTTTTTTTTAATTTAGTTTCCTTTTATTCCTTTTTTTTTTTGTTTATATTTTCGTGCTTCTCTTTCTCTTTTATTCGTTTCTTCTTTTTTTTCTCTCTTTTCCTTTTTCTTTTACTTTTTCTGATTCGAAAATACGGTTCCAGTAACGTCAATGTGAATTATTTAGTATCCCTAGACGGAGACAAGTCAATGTCGAAGAGCGATAAAAGTCGATATCTCGTTTATTTTAGAGGATATAAATTTTGTTGACTGGGTAATGTATGAAAAGCCTTGTTTCGATCATTAATAGGGCATGTTCAAGACGCAATCTTGACACACACGCACGTACACGCACCTACACGCACGTACACAATCACACACGTAAAATATTGATTAGACCTGAGCTCCTCGTGGTGCATTCTGGGTTACACTAAAATAGTTCAAATTACGATGGTAAAATTTTTCACATCTTTCTAAACTGTGCCGAAATTATAATTTTGTCACCCTTGGAAATATTATTATTAAAACGTACTATTAAAAAAAAAAAAAAAAAAAAAAAAAAGAAAAAGAAAAAAATAAATAAATAAATAAAAATGAACACGTTTCTTTGTCTGAAATGGATTGTCCGAAATTCTTTTTGTGAAACAAAACAATTATTCTAGAACGATTAAAATATCATGATGTAATGTTGCTATCGACTGTTCGCAAATTGAGTCACCATTTTTTACATATTACAGGTACGAAAAATTTCTTATCTTGAACATTGTTTAAAATTATATATCTCTCGAAATAATAGAGTTATAATTTTTAAACATTCCTCCATATTTCTTTTTTCTCGATTCAGAAATATTAAATCTTCATGCGGTCAAACTTGACACCGGACATTCTTAGTTACTTGTTTGAAATCTCGTTACTTTGTGGTTATAAATGATCTTTTTTCTTTTTTTTTTTTTTTCAATTTATTCTCAGTCATTAATTATTGCGTTTAATTATACTATAATGTTCAATCTTTTACAAATCTATCTATACCAAAGTCACACATTTATATACATATCTCTATTCGTTATTAAATTTTATTTTATTATCTCGAGAAAGAATTAATTCTTATTTCATATCCGAGGTTTTAGTGTTTCTTTTTATTTTACTTTTTTTTTTTTTTAAGTATAAATTATACCTTTATTTCTTATATCTTTGTATGATATAATTGTACTGATATAAGTAACGTTATCAAATCTTTTTGAGAAGATGATAAAATATGGAGTTAAAACGAGTTTAAACAAACAAATAAAAGTGTGATAAGCTATTATCTTTGGAATTACTTAAGATATATAAAAAACGTTTATGGATATTTATGTTTCATATCAAAATCTACGTGTACGTGTATGTACGTGTATTTGCTCTGTCGTCTGGATGGATTAACTAAAAATTGGAGTTAACTGGAAAAAATGAAGTTACTCACAGAAAACAAAAATTCTCAAGTAATTTCAGTTCGATCTCAGTTTTGGTTTTAAAAATGGCGATATTTTGGGAAAGTTATAAACTATATTAAAAAGTTTCAGACGCAACGAAAAGAATTCAAGTTTTGTAAGAATATTTTGTCATAACATAATCATGAATTTATTTGCAATTCTTTTTATCTATCTTGAAATTCCTTATCAGAATTTGTAGATAATAGATTTTTATACATACAGATTCGTACGCGTAAACGTATATATGTGTACGCTTTTATGCACATATCTATATACGTACAATATTCGTATTATAAATTAAATTGTTCGACGAAGTTGAAATTTATACCAATAATCAATTTACATATTAGAAAAATGCGCAGATAATTTCGATTTGATTTTCATTTCCAAAATGGTGGACATTTAAAAAATTAAAAAATTCATAAAACATTGCATATGCAATGGAATTAATTTAAAATACGGTTGCATAGAAGTTCAGGAGATTTACATTGCCGCGACACATGAATTTTATGATAAATAAATCGGTTTTTTAAACGATAAATAATTAATAAAAAATCATATATGCAATGGAATTTCTTCTCAATAATATCATTTAATTTAAAAATTATGAACTTGTGTGGTCAGTAAATTTTATTTCCCTTTATCGTTAAAAATATAATTCGTATCCGAAGTAACGATTTTTCTATATTTTTTTTTTATTTCGTATAGTAAAAATTCTATCAGAATATTATTTTTATTTTTGTTTTTAAAAAGAGATTATGTAACGTTAAACCTATAGTATAACTTATAGGCAACAAACTTTAAAAGCTTCGAATATAAACTAACAATTAACTTTTTAATACAAAAAAAAGAAGAAAGAAAATAAAAAATGAATATAGAATAAAATAAAATAAAATAAAATGAAATAAAATAAAATAAAATAAAATAAAATAAAACGAAATTTAAAACCTATAGAAATATAAGCACGTAACGTCAAACGAATTATATGACATTGGAAAAAGTTAATATGAAATTTGTATACCATTTGCCAAGACATTAATATAATTATTTCTTATAATAATAATATTATAATTTTCTTATTGTAAATTACTCTTTTTTCTTCACAGATACAAACAAAATTAGTCTACAATAAGAAAAGTATTAAATAAAAAACAAAACAAAAAAATTATAGATATACAATAATATTTCAAATAATTTTAACATTTTCATTATATGGATCATGCCTATATCATCATATCCTATACAGGATAATTCAAAATTTTGATCTATTTGATGATTAGAATCATTAAGAAGCTAGATATATATTTAAATATTTATAAAAAAAAAAAGGAAAGAAAATCATTTTGAAAATTTATTTTCAAACGTATCAAGTACACAAATATCGTACATTGATTAGCGATTTGAAAATTTATTTTGCTGATCGTAACAGATATATAAACACTGTACATCGATTAGCGATAGACGACGTTGAGAAATAAGTAAGTTAGTACCTGTAACTAGCTCTTAGACAATTAAATTAGTTTTACGTCGTGTCGGTTCGATATTAATAAAACTAAGGACGTCGGCATGTCTGTCGTCGGGAAAAATACGAGCCCGCGAACGTAAGCCGTAGCTTTTATGTAGGAGAAAAATACGGCTTTTCTCTCTCTCTCTCTCTCTCTCTCTCTCTCTCTCTCTTTCTCTCTCTCTCTCTCTCTCTTTTTCTTTTTCTCTATTTGTTTTTCTCTTTTTCTCTCTCACTCTCTCTCTCTCTCTCTCTGTCTCTCATTCTTTCTCTCTTTCTTTTTCTCTCTCTTTTTCTCTCTCTCTCTTCCTCGTACGATCGAAATGTACTCAAGCTAATGGCGTACCTAGTCGTCTCTCTTTCTTTTTCTCCTGTTTGTAGAGGAAAACACGCGTTTCCGTCGAAGATGCTCTCGCTATCGTTATCCGGTATTGTATTCCGGAAAAATGATAGCCCCCGTTGTAGAGCTTCGATGGAGAACGAATAACGATCGCTCGTAGGTATCTTTCTAGGATAGATAACAGAAAAGAATGACGTGTATGGAAAAATGGTAAAATGAAAGAAAGAGAGAGAGTAAGTGAGAGAGAAAAAGTGAGAAATAAAATAAAAAGAAAAACCAAAAAAAAAAAAGAAAAAAAAAGAAAAAAGGAAACGAAACGAAAACTATGCGCTGAAACTTTCGTTTGAACGAAATAGGTCACTGTTTCGTTCATATGATACTTTATTTCTACTATTATTATTGTTTATCTGGATGTTTTTATATATATATATATATTTTTTTTACATACGTGTTAAATTAACTGGGTTCTATAGAAATTAATGAAAAAGGGAAAGAAATAGGTAAAACTATTCGAAACTAAATCGATAATAAAAATTTTTGTGCGCTGTTTTACGTTAATCATTTTTACCGTCATGCAACTTCTTAATTACATGCTCGTATGTGTGTGTTTTATATGTCATTTCATTCATTTTTTTTTTTTTGTCAAGAAAGAAAAATTAAGTTTTTAAATATTCGAAGTACTTATTAAAGTTTACTGTGAGCATATAAAATGATTTGATTCATACTTCAAGAACGTATTGAGTGGATCCCATAAAAGAACTTTTTAATAGGAACCAATAACCAGGATGAATCGGATAGAAACCGTAAAATAGGAACCATAAAGCAATTTACTTAAGCTTTAGTAGGTTTAACTACGATGAAATTGCTCTTAAATAATCTAACAAGATTAGTTATTTAATCATTTAATTTAACCGGTACATTTATTTATTACAAAACTCGTATATTATATATTAATAAAACTCGTACATTTATGAAGAGAGTATGAGAGTTTTTATTCAGGTATGCTGGTAAATGGCTGCTCGTCCATATGTTCTAGTATTTACAGAAAATAAAAATGAATTTTAACAACGTTAAATACATATATAATAAAATATGTTTGTCTATATATTTATATATTATATTATATACATACGTACCTACATGCATATATATGTATATATATACTCTTTCTTTCTCTATACGCAAGTACTTACGTTATAAGTTTAACATTACATAATTTTTTATAGAGACGAAAATAAAAATTTCGAATAAAACAGAGCGAACTGACAGAAGGCTATAATATAAATTTAACAGGATATAATATTTTTACACCAGAAATAGAAAAAAGAAAAAAAAAAAAGAAAAAAAAAGAAAACCAATAAATAATAAAAATCTTTTACCAAAAAATCTTTTCATACAAAACGGTTTATAAAATAAACGTATATTTAAATAATAAACATAATAAAGAAAATAAAAAGGAGAAAAAATAAACGAATAAATAATAAATATTTTTATTAAAAAAATCTTTTCATACAAACAAGTTATGAAATAAACATAGACGATTAAGCGGTGCAATTAATTAAGAAAAAAGAAAAGAAAAGAAAAGAAAAGAAAAGAAAAGAAAAGAAAAGGAAAGAGAAACAAAGTAAAGAAAAGCAAAACTAAAGAAAAGAAAAGCGAAACTAACTCGAAACAAATTGAATTATTTGTTACAGAGGTTCCAATGGTCCAGCAGCGGTGCACACAGGGAGCTTTGTAACCTTAAGGGTAGAAGTGACGACGAGTGTCAGAATTACTTGCGAGTCTTTGGTAGGCAGGGCCCGAATAAGTTCCTCGTTTGCGGCACGAACGCTTACAAGCCGCTCTGCAGGCAATTCACGATCAAGGTGAGTCCACGCTAGGGTAAGATTAACGCGTATCGATAACATCTTTCGAGGATCGATGTTGCCACGGCACGGGAAGGTAGCGACCACGAACAAGAGAAGAGAGAAGGAGGTAGAAAAGACGAGGGTGAAAAGTCACCCTCTTTTGCCAATCTCCCTTTCCTCCCTTCGCGTTCTTCTCTTTCTTTCTCTCTCTTTCCATTTATATATATATATATATATATATATATATATATATATATATATATATATATGGAGCTTGGCCCCTGGCGTCCGGCCTGAAGGCGTCTTAATAATGGCACGTCATGGAAAAGCGTCGTCATGCCGGGAATAACGACGACCTGGAAGTGAAAGGAGAAAGAGAGAGAGAGAGAGAGAGAGAATGACTCGGAAGGGTTGAACGACGGAAGGAGAAGAAAAGCGGCGCGAGCGCGTGATTTATCTTCTCGTTTATATATATCTATGTGTGTGTACATGTGCGTCTTTCTCTCTCTTTCTCTTTCTCTTTCTCTCTCCATCTCTCACATTCCTGGTAACCGAAAGAAAGAAAGAAATAGAGAGAGATGGATGCACAGTCACGCGTCAGTGGATTTTTCTAGAGAAAGGAGAACGCGGATGAGCAACCGTGTCCTTCGATTAAATCCAACGTTAAACGAATCCACGTTTTCTCTATTTCTTTCTTTCTTCTTTCTATAGATCTATCTATCTATCCATTTATCTATCTATCTATCTACCTACATACCTATCTACCTAACTATCTACCTAACTACCGAACTACCTATCTATTTATCTATCTATCTATCTATCTATCTATCTATCTATCTATCTATCTATCTATCTATCTCTTTCTCTCACTAGGCTTTGACTTTATCCACGGTTAATCGCTTTATTCCTCGCGATTCCTTTTCACATTTCAGTCACGGACATCGATAATCAGCTTTTCTTCTCGATGGTGGACAGTCGATGTCGTACTCCTGGGGCGATCCTTCCAATTCATCTCCTTTCTTCCTTTATCTCTTCGTTATTGTTGCTCCCGTAACTATCGTTCGTTCAAGGTAAATTGAAGAAAGAGAAGAGGAAGAGGTTTCCTTCGGATCTTTCCCTTCTAAAAACTATACGATACCCTTTTCCGGTCTCTCCGAGGATGGTTCAGTGAATTAAAAGAAAGAATTTATTCTTTTTATGTTCTGTGTCTGTATCTGTGGGTATATGTGTGTATCTGTATGTGTTACATACCGAGTGACTCCTTTTGTTTCAAGCAATCATTTCAATCAATCAATGCAGATATTTTTCTTCGAGTAATCGAATCTCCATTCGTTTATTTGTATTTCGAACAAAATTAGTATAGAGAATATTTGTTTAAGAATTAATGAACAAAGGTTTGCACGGTTATATACCGGATGATCCCTTTTGTTTCGTACGAATTATTTCGATCGGTAAGGTACAATATTTTTGTTCGGGTAATTTAATCTGCATTTATTTATTCGTCTTTCGAATAAATTATTGTACAGCATATTTCTTTAAGACTGAATGAAGAAAATTTAGAAAGTAAAAATTGGGAATTTAGAATAATTTTTGATTGAAATGTATTTTTTCTTCGAGCATAATTTGATTTCTGGTTCGAACTTTTTATAAAAAGTTTGCTGATGAATGAACGAATAAAGACGAAAAAGTAAGTCGACAATTTAGAAAAAAATATTAATTGGAATATTATAACATTTCACGTTCGAATATTCTTTCGTTTGTTTCGAGCGAATGATCTTTATTATTATCGAAAAAGGAATTAATTTTCACGTTCTTCGTAACTATCGAATAAATAAAATCGTCCAAGAAATCTAAAAATTCGAAAAAAATTTTAATTGGAAAGATATAATATTTCTCGTTTGAAAATCCTTATCATTATCGAAAAGAAATTAATTTTCACGTTTATTCATAACTATCGGACATTCGTTAACGAATAAAGAAATAAAATCGAGGAAGAAAATCGTAAAAACGAAAAAAATTTTAATTGGAAGAATATTTTTATTCCATCATTTAGTCCGAAGAAAATTATCCGTTAGAAACGATCTCTATCATTATCGAAAAGAAATTTATTTCCACGTTCATCGTATTATCGAACATTCGTTCAATAATGAATAAATAAAATCGAGTCGACAGAGCCAAAAATGTCTTAAAAATTAAGACAAATCTACGCCATTGTTTATTTTTTCATAGAGAATATTAAAAAGAATCGTTCGTGATAAACGATCTTAATCATTATCGAAAAAAAAATTAATTTCCACGTTGTAGTTAATTATCGAACATCTGTTAATGGATAATAAACAAGCTAGATTCAAAAGGGGAAAGGAGAAGGGATGAAATTTTGAAAAATTTAATGGGAGACTTTTAACGAGCCAACTTCACGAAGACTTTAGCTCGTAAGAAAGTTAACGAGTCACCCTCTATAGAAAGGCACTTAAATATGTATATACATATATATATATATATATATATATATATATATATATATATATACATGCATACGTACGTACTTAGTTACGTACTTACATACATAAATAAATACTACACGAATATATAGATATATAGATAAATACATACACACATAGGTTGATCTATATATCTCCTTACGTTACGTTAGGAAACAAAGTATCGCGTGTCGAGATGTTGGCTCGTATATCGTTAAGAACACTTCTTCGAAGTAATCGCTCGAAAGGACTTCCACTTTTAGTCCTCTCTATATCTCTTATTTCTCGCGATATCGAAAAACGTATACTCCCTTGATGGAAAGAAAAGTGGTGTGTATCCTCTTTCGACATTCCAATATCCCTTTCGTGTATCATCGGAACATCAGCCGTAGATACCTATTACGTTTACCGGCTTTCGAAGCTGTAGACCGAAGCTAATTCTACGATCGTGATACGGGAAGAAAACTAAAACTCAAATTTTCTATCTTCCTTCTCGTTTAGCTGAGAAGAAACTCTACGTGCAACTACTACTACTACTACTACCACCACTACTACTATTATCTACCTTCCTTCCTTCCTACCTACCTACCTACCATGACTTTATTCCCTCGGGAATCTAATTCTCTCGCGCCCTAACCAGAAAACTTGGCGACTTCATTTCTGGCGCGGTGTCGAATGTCGTTAAAAACTCGTCGAATAATCCGATGAACGAGTTTGCCTTGCTAGAGAGAAAGAGAGAAGGAAAGAGTGAAAGAGAGAGAGAGAGAGAGAGAGAGAGAGAGAGAGAGAGAGAGAGAGAGAGAGAGAGAATAAGGTTGCAGTGGATGCTAGGAAGGAAAGTATTGCTTGCGAAGGGCTCTCCCTTACGATCTTAGCTAAGAAAAAAAGATAAAAAGGATAGGAACGATAAGGAACGTCCGGGGCGTCAATTTCAATCGATTTAAAACCGATAATTCCTTCCTTGAAGTTTCATTCGGATCTTTTTTCTTTTCTTTCTTTCTTTTTTTTTTTTTTTTTTCAATTACGGTTGCATCTTTATCGAGGAAAAGTTAATGACTTCTACAAAAGTTTCACATTTACTACTTCGATTTATTTTTTCCTATCGGATCAAAAGTATCCGACGATTTTATTCTTTTTCGTTAATTTGTTTCGATGATAACGCGGTCGATAATTGACGTCAAAAATAAACTATGAAGAGTCAATGTTACTTTTTTCTTTTTTTTTTTTTTTTTTTTAATCACAAAATTTCATAAACGAACGTCCATAGTAAACGTAAAATATATGTAATTGCGGGCACGACGACTAGTTGAAAAATTGAAATTGAATTGAAACGGAAAGAGAAAAAAAAAAAGAAAGAAAATGGAAAAAGGCAATAGTAATCGTTTCTTTTAATCGAACGAAACGTAATCGATTAGGAGATTTCGAAAGTGGAGAAAAACGGAGAATACATTTTCCGTCAAGCAAGGGAAATCATTTTTCTCTTTAAGCTTCTACGCTTTGGTAATTGAATCGTCGAGGGGGACGAAAGTTTTCGAACCCTTTCAAAAAACGTGCCCTGTATAAATTTATAACAAAATCTCGCGCGAACAAACCTAGACGGTGTTGTAGTAGTTGTAATGATAGTAGTGTTGAAAGTTGGGAGGAAAGGGGAGGGTGGGAGGAAGGAGGGTTGGGAAAGGGTACGTCCGCGGTACGAAGCATTAAAGTCGCCGTAAAATCGCAACTTTACTTCAACGAAACGGCATGGCCGCGCATTTTAATCACCATCGTTCTCATTACGAGCACACCAGAGCACCGTCGTTTATCGCTGGAAAGACGAAATAAAAACTCGGGTTCTTCTTTCTATCTCTCTTTCTCCTTTTTTTTTGTTTCTTTTTTCTTCCTTCCTTTCTTTCGTTCTTTCTTTCTTTCGACAACGACGACGACTCGAGAAAAAATCCGTAACGCGGAAAGAAGAAGAAGAAGAAGAAAAAAAAAGAAACGTAACGTTTCTCGAAAACTTTCAAGTATTTCGTCGTTCGCAACTTTTAATTTATGCGTTGTTTCAGTCGGAAAAAATTTTAAATTATGATGTAAGAAGAAATGTGAAAGTAAAGAAAATAAAACGAAATAAGGTGAGAATTTATTTTTGTTAATTTGCTCGATGGGTTTTAATTTTCAACGTGATAACGATTCGAATTGATCGGAATTCGAATAAAAATTTTGGATTTTTATGTTTCCTTTACTCTATCTGAAATTTCATATTATGAATTCAAAAGAAATATGAAAGTAAAGAAAATAAAACGATATAAGGTGAGAATTTATTTTTGTTAATTTGTTTGATAGATTTTGATCTTCAATGTGATAACAATTTGAAATCATTAGAATTTGAATAAAAATTTTAGATTTCTATTTTTCGATTTCTCTTTCTGAAATTTTGCAGTAACGTTTTACGTAATCATTCGAAAAAAATGAAATTAATTTTTCGATGATTGAAAATTATTCGAACTACTTGGACATTATTGTTCTTCATCGTGGAAATAACTTTTATTCGTACGTTGTGTTGCATTATGAAATTATTATCATTATTATCATTATTAATAACATTATTATGATTATTAATAACATTTTAATTTCATTCTATCGAAGGAAATATTTCATATATCGCATAATTTTCAGCTATATTCTCATAATTTTGATTGGTACATACAATAAGTTACGAAAATATCTGAATCCCTTTTCAAATCGAATATATTTCTTTAGATTGACAATGAACGAAGAGAACGTATTGCATTTTTAAGCGAGCAGGAAGAAATTAATATGCTATATGAAGTGTATACGTGAAAATTTTTAAAATTACTTTTTGATTGCATCGGCTATAACAAAACTGACCTTTTTTTCGAAGTTCTCTATCGCAGATCTTTTTTATTTTTCTTTGCTTTCCTTTTTCTCTCTCTCTTTTTTTTTTTTTTTTTTTTTAATCAAATAAACATACGCAATTTATTAATTTTTGTGTCGTTTCGTTTCTTTTTCTTAATTTCATTTTTCTATTTTTTTGTTTCTTCTTTTTTTTTATTTTGTTTTCTTCTTTTCTCTTTTTTCAACTCTTTACATACACCATATGAAATACTAATACCTTCATATTTACTCAAAAATTCAGAGCGTTTTGCTTGGTCTAAAAAAAAAAAAAATTAAAAAAATAAATAAATAAATAAATAAAAAAGTTATTCAATTCCAAAAGGTGTCTGAATATTTTCGTGACCCACAGTATCTCCCCGCACGTATTCGTCCAGTGTGGTGCATTTAAATGTTTGACCACCATCGTTTTTCCTTGATTTTCAAGCGCGAAACATTGTATATTTGCATAACAAATGAAAAGCACTTCCGTCCTGCGGAACAAGTTGTCATGAAAGAACAAGTAGTGTTATTACATCGAGTTCTGTCATAAATCTCATCTCTCTGTCTTTGTCTCTCTCTTTCTCTCTCTCTCTCTCTCTCTCTCTCTCTCTCTCTCTCTCTCTCTCTCTCTCTCTCTCTCTCTCTCTCTCTCTCTCTCTCTCTCTCTCTCTCTCTCTGATTGTACATCTTCTCTTGACGAATAGAAACAGTTGAAGCAAAATAATGTTTCTATCGATATCAAAAAAATTTCATTCCTTTTCTAGGTCACCATTGATAAAACACACATACACACACACACACACACATATATATATATAGTTGAATCTTCTTCTTTCTTTCTCACTATTTCAATTTTTACGATAAATATTGAATTTAAACGATTAACTAATAATAATTTTCCTTTTAAAATAATTATCGAACAAACGTCGCATAACTATGTTACCAAGATTTATTACATTTTCGAATATATTTATATATCTTCTAGATAATTCTACAATTTTAGAAAAATTCATTTTCAAACTCTCTTTTCGTTATTCCGAGAGAAACGTACCGGTTATTCGACCGGTACTTATATATCTATATAGATATGCGTGTATGTTTGTATGTGTGCCTGTCGACGAAGAAGAAAAATAGGTGAAGCTTCTAAAGAAACCAGGCTTTGCGATAGGCGATCTCCGAACGTAATATCGTAGGACGTAGTAGTAGGTAATAGAATAAACACTTTTGTCGACGGGAATATCGAGATAATCGAATATCATATCGGAAAATATGGACGTGCCGTGTCAACGACAGACCTTGCAGCCTTCTGCCGTTGATGTCCGCACGCTTCTCTCTCTCTCTCTCTCTCTCTCTCTCTCTCTCTCTCTCTCTCTTTCTCTCTCTTTCTCTTTTTGTGAGTGTGTATGTTACGTATTTACTTCTCTTTCTCTCACCCCCATTTTCTCCACCATACTCTTTCTGTGTAACGCATATGATCCATAAAATTGAGTCCTATTTTACCGACAAAGGGATCGACATTCTCTTCGAAACGTATCCAGCTACCTACCTTTCGTATCGTTTTACGGTATCGCGTAAAAGAAACTGTCATTTTTCCGTCACTCTTCCCTCTTTTGTCCAAATAATCCAAAATGAAATGTTTTATTTTATTGCAAATGAAAAATAATCATTGTTAATAGAAATATTATTAAATTTTGAAAAGGGTAAAGAAGTGAAAGAGAAACGTATTATGATGGTATATCATACAATATATATGTACACTATATATTTTGTACATTGTATATTTTATGAATCATTAGTTTATTTGAAGAAATAATATTGTACTTTGAAGAAAATGGAAGAGAAAGAGAGAGAGAGAGAGAGAGAGAGAGAGAGAGAGAGAGAGAGAGAGAGAGAGAGAGAGACAGATATAATCGTCAGAATGTTTATCAAAAAAGTTTCAATCAATAGTTTATTAAAAAAGAAATATAACAATTGTTATAAGAAAGTATTATTACATTTTGCAAAAAGTATTATTTCTTTTGAAAAATATCGTCGACGTAATTTATGAATTGTTTAAAAATAATATTATCTCGAAGATAATAAAAAGAAATAAAAGCAGAATTAATTACCGCAGTAACGAAGATGTCATTGATCTGCTTTATAAAAATACATAATAAATATAAATGAATAAAATAATAATTAACGAAATCAATACTTTAAATAAGACAAAATATTATTACATAATTATATAAGAAAAAAAAACAATATAATAAATGTTCGAAAAAGTATAATTACATCTTCATAAAAAATACGAAAGAGAAACAAATGATCGATAAATATCATAAATATTTATTTAGAATAGTATAATAGACTGTAAAATAGTATAACAAACGTTATAAAATTTATCATTACATCTTGAAGAAAAAAGAAAGAGAGAAAGAGAGAAAGAGAAATAATCGTCACAATTCGTGTATCGTTAAAAAAAAAAAGAAGATAATAAACTTCATAAAAAAAATAAAAAAAAAAAAAACAGGCAAAAAAGACAAGAACAAGAAAAATGCTATTACCGTCTTAACAAAAAAAAAAAAAAAAAAAAAAAAAAAAAAGAAAAGAAAAAAGAAAAAGAACGAGAAACAAATAATCAGAACAATTGAAAAATAATCGTCAAATTAAATAATAGATTACTCACGTAGTATCACGAAATATGTAGCTCGTAAATAAAAGAAAAAGAAAACTCGAAAAGGAAAACACAGTGCCGGAAGGAGTAAAATATTTTCCCGGTCTTGTGGAAAGCAGAAGGTTCACGATTCTCTCTCTCTCTCTCTCTCTCTCTCTCTCTCTCTTTCTCGTACCTAATATGTACCTAGATAGAAAAGGAAAAAGAGAGAAAGAGAGAGAAGATACCTAGAGAGAGAAAAGTGGTAGAAGAGGGTGGAATGTTGAACGAACTCGTCGACCGCGTCGCAAACCTCCGCCGGAAGCCTAATTCTCACGTCCAGCTCGAAAATTCGAGGCCGGACTTCCATTCGAGTCACGCCGGGCAATATGGCTTCCGAATGCCGGGTCATACCTTTGCTTCATCTTCTACTTCTCTTCCGAGTATTCCCGTTCACTTTTTCTTCCTCTTTCCTTTCTCCTAGCACTAGTATTACTACAACTACTTCGTCTTCTTTTATTTCTTCTTCTTCTTCTTCTTCTTCTTCTTCTTCTTCTTCTTCTTCTTCTTCTTCTTCTTCTTCTTCTTCCTTTGGAGTGTACTAAAGATTTTGCAAAGTTCGTCTCCGAACAGCTTTTCTCTTCTTCTCAAAATTTCGAATCCTTTCTGAACTATTTCGATGTATATATATTGTATATATTATATTATATTATATATCATATATAATATATATTTTTTTTCTTTCCTTCTTTTCAACGATATCTCGAACACTAAATCGATTTCATTGGGATCGTATAGTTTTGACACGCCAATTCTGAAACAAGATACTGGAAAATATTTCTCAAAAGAATTTGTTTTTTTGATATCGATTTTTATGAAGCTTTTATTACGTATAAATATTGACAAAATAAATATTTTAAATAAAATGTATATTTTATATGTATAGGTATGTGTAGATATATACATATATATATATATATATATATATATATATATATATATAGTATATGTATACACATATATATAGAATAATATATATTTTATTCAATAAGATAAACTTTGTTTCATTAATAAATAATTACAATTTTTGTATATATGTACATATATAAAGAAAAAAAAATGAATTTTAATACAAATATATATATTTATAACATTTATTATATTTTTTCTTTAAATAAAATACTTCACCTTATGATGAATAATATATAAATATTATATTCCAAAACAATATATATTAAAATAAAATGATCGTGTGTATATACGTATATATATACATGATGTTACAACAACAATGTTAATATAATAATATTTTATACTACTCATAAAATTGTTCTTTTATTAACATTATTCTTATAAAAATCGATATATCAAATATATGTACGTAAATAATAAAATTTTAAATATCAATTTAGGTATTCAACTGACAATTAGTTGTATGAAATTTAAAATAAGAATAAAAAATAAAAATATACATATATATATACATACATACATACATACATACATATATATATATAAATCAATATTCGTTGTAGTTATATAACGAGAAATATAGAACTAAAAATAAAAATTCGTATGCCGAACATACGTTGAGTTCGTTCATTATTCCGAACGGATGTTACACGTATTATAAATGAACTATATAGCTAGTTACATATGTATCCACATATGTCCATAAATTTTGAAATCATCGTTGCGAATCGCCGCCCAACGAAATATCAAACACCATCTGCGTTCGGGCCCATAACGTCGTTGTCCTTATCTCGAATCACCTTCCTTTCCACGCCGAATAATCACAGGTATATGTATATATTACATGCAGTATATAATTACATACACCTGCATTTACACACACACACACACACACACACACATACACAGTATATATTATATAGATACTAATTCGAGTACGGTCTACGACTAGAGAATTTCATTAAGTAAAGCTAAGCACTAATTGTCTAGTTGGAACCATTATGGCCGCCATCTTGATATTAAATTCGGCGATAATCTCAAAGATGGTGTCGAGAGAAAGAGAGCAAGAAAGAGAAAGAGAGAGAGAGAGAGAAACGGAAAACGAAGCAAGCAGAGACGGAAATTAAGGAAAATACTCGTTAAAACGGCACATATATTATAACCCCCATCTCCCAGTTTTTCATCCTCGTGGATGATAGAGATCTTTCTTCTCTTCTCTCTCTCTCTCTCTCTCTCTCTCTTTTCGTCTACTATTTTTTGCGTCACCACGAAAATATATAGTCGACGGGGTTGGACGCACGTGCTGCGGCCTTTTTAAAAATGAGACGTGCGATATCCCGAAAGGTAGAAGGAAGAAAAAAAAAGAAGAAAAGATATAAGAAGAGAGAGCGAGAGAGAGAGAGAGAGAGAGAGAGAGAGAGAGAGAGAGAGAGAGAGATAAATAAAGAAAAGAGAAAGAAGAAAAAGGGTAAGAAAAAAAAAAAGGTTAGACGAATACGAATGGCGTAGGCGTGGCTTAGAGAGAGCTCTCTCTTTGTCTCTATCTTTTTTTTCTTTTCTTCCTATCTCTTCCTCTGTGGTCGGCAGAATATCACGGTAAAACTCTTTCCTTTAACGAATAGAAAAGTGACAAGTTATTTTAAGATTTAATTACTTTTAATGCGAAACTTCCTTGGCGCGAGTGCTACTCGACCATGATTAAGTCGGACGTTTGTCCAAATGGACCTGTGGAATATCGACCGACCAAGAACAGACCAAAAAAAAAGAGAAAAAAAAAGACAAAGAAAGAGACATAAAAAGAGCGAGAAAAAGAGAACGAGAGAGAAATATATATATATATATATATATATATATATATATATATATATATAGAGAGAGAGAGAGAGAGAGAAAGAGAAGAAGTTACTTACTTGGCTTAACCAACCTTCGACTTCTCCTTTTCTCTCTGTCTCTGTGTATGTATATCTATCTATCTGTCTCTCTGTATCTCCTTTTTCCGTATGAATAATCTCACCCTTTGTCATGTAACGAGTAAATTCGGAAGCGAGAATTCGTTCGTTTCGTTCGATGCAAAGCGATGTGCTTCTTCTTCTCCTTATTCTCCTTCAAAGGAGAAGATTGTGTACGCCATTTCCGTTTTGTAAGCTCGCCGATGAAAATTCAAAAGCATTCGTTTCAAATGAGAGCAAGACGAGAGAGAAGGAAAGAAAGAGGGAGAATACGAGTGTTTCTGTGGAGTAATGCAGCTTCGTTGAGCAGTACGATTCTATTAGAATAATGAGTACTTAATTAAGAGCGACTATTTTAATGGATGTTGTATTGTTACATTTTTCTTTTCTTTTTTCTTTTTCGTTTTCTTTTTTCTTTTCTCGTTTTATTTTTATTTTCATCTTTCTTTTTTCCCCTTTTCTTTTCTTTTCTTTTCAATTTAAATACGTTATAACAGTAATTATTGAAAAATATTCAAAGACAAATGTCTAGAGTTGATTATCCCATCGTTTGGTCAGCAATCGGAGTTTTCTTTCTTTCTTTCTTTCTTTCTTTCTTTATCTTTGTTTTGTTTTCTTCTTCTTTCGTACTACGTTTCATTTTGTTTTATTTAATAGGTTAGTTGTACGTTAGTTCAACGTTAAACGAGAAAAACCTTAATCTCACAATAATTACTTTCCTTTTTTTTTGTCTTTCTTTCAATGTACATAGGTACTTTCTTTATATAAAGAAACGGGTAATTAACTTTATATACCTATTTCAAAACTAATTTTAATTGGATAAGAATCGAATAATAATGCTATAACAATAATAATAACACTAATAACAACAACAATAACAATCATAATAATAATAAAATTAATAATAACAGTAATAATAATAATAATAATAATAATAATAATAATAATAATAATAATAATAATAATAATAATAACAACAACAACAATGGTAATTGATTATTCTTTTGCAATTTTTATTTAAAACAATTCTTTTTGGTCTCATTTTTTGTGATTTGTAATACACTATTGTAATAACTTTTTTCTCCCTTTCTCTTTAATTCTCTCTGTTTCTATCTTCTCTTTCTTTTATAATAATTATGTAAAAGATACGTTAGTTACAACGCCATGATTTTGTCGACATTCACGAATATGGTAGAGATTTTATTCAACTCACATTTCACAAATTTTGGATAAAAATTGTTGGCTTTCGAATACTCCTGTATTCTCTATACGAATGTATGAGTACATTTCACATCTTATAAAAAAAAAATAAAAAATAGAAAAAATATATATATATATATATATATATATATATATATATATATTTCAACTTCAACCATACTTATCAAACCTGTACGTGACTGCTAACATTAAAAAAAAAAAAAGAGAGAGAGAGAGGGAGAAAAAAATAATAAAAAA
Organism: Vespula pensylvanica; assembly: GCF_014466175.1. NCBI lineage: Eukaryota > Metazoa > Arthropoda > Insecta > Hymenoptera > Vespidae > Vespula > Vespula pensylvanica. Next base: position 3,766,935 of record NC_057701.1, on the reverse strand, counting down.
CAAGAAAAAAAAATTGGAAAAAAGATCTATAACGTACATTTATACGAAAGTGGGCTTTTTTTCAATTCATTAAACAGGAGAGAAAGAGAGAGAGAGAGAAAGAGAGAGAGAGTCCATTCGACGAATCCGATAAGCTTGATTTCCGTAGGTTCTAGCTTCAATTAACGTCGGTATATAATCGGATAACGCATATGGCGCGGTAATCGAGAGAAGAGTACCAAGAGAGGAAGCTGTGGAGTTAGAGGTGGAGGGGAAAGTCCGGTTTGGTGCGCTTTACTCTAAACAGATGTTCGACCGAATGGCCGAGTGGGTTTATCGACCGCCATTACCGCGAACTTAATGAACCCCTACCCATGCCTCTTCATCACTGAACAACGTGAGCATCCTCCCCTTCCTCCACCTCACCCCCTAGTCAAGCTCAACCCCCTTCGAAATGCTTTCACGATTTACCCGAAATAAATTAACAGAAATTCAAGAGAAGTCTTCTTCGCAAATTGTATTCTCTTTTCACTCCCCCCTCCCCCTCCCCCTCCCCCCTCTCCTCTCCTCTCCCCCTATTATTTTTTTTTTCATTTTCATTTTCATTTTCATTTTCTTTTTTTTTTTTCCTTTTTGCTTTTTCCCTTCCTTCTCTTTCTATCTCTTCATATGCGAAACGAAATTCTTTTCGAAAATTTCTTTCGACGAATTTTTGTAGCTCTTGCGCATCAATTTTCGTCGTTATTTATAAATTTTCATTGGGGTATAAAAAGATTCGGGATGATTGGGAATCAGTCGAGAAAAAAAAATAATAAATAGATAAATAAATAAATAAATAAATAAATAAATATGAAAGGAAATGATAAGGCGGAACAAAATATTGCGTAAAATTAATTTTTTTTAAGTATGTTATAAAAGATTGCCAATGAATGGAAAAACTAGATTTCACAAAAACTAGATTCACTCGAAACAGTACGTACCGATCCATTTTCTATTTATATGAAATATTACATTCCTTGGAATATAGATTAGAAATTGTTAGGAATCAATTTATAGTAGAAAAAGTGCGTGAAATTAATTTTGTTATACGCTATAAAAAGTTTCTAGTAAACGAAGAAACTATAATACATTCTACTGTTCTATATAACGCATATCGATATATTTTCTACTTATACTTAAGAGATTACATTCATTGGAATATAGATTAGAGATTATTAGGAATCAATTTATAGTAGAAAAAAAGCGTGAAATTAACTTTTTTATATTCTACAAAAAGTTCCTAGTAAACGAAGAAATAGATTTTATTGTACAGAATGCGTATCGATGTATTTTCTATTTATATATAACATTACATTCATTGGAATATAGATTATAGATTATTAGGAATCGATTTATAGTAGAGAAAAAGTGTGTGAAATTAATTTTTTTTATACACTACAAAAAGTTCCTAGTAAACGAAAAAACTAGATTTTACAGTACAGAGTACGTATCGATGTATTTTCTATTTATGTGAGACATTACATATATTGGAATATAGATTCGAAATTATTAGAAATCAATTTATAGTAGAAAAAGTGCGTGAAATTAATTGTTTTATACATTATAAAAAGTTCCTGGTAAATGAAGAAACTAAATTTTATTGTAGACGGTGCGTAACAACGTATTTTCTATTTATATGAAATATTATATATCATTAGGATATGGATCCGATGATCAATTTCGATGATCCGAGAAATTTTATATAATTTATAATCGAATGTTTATGAAATTAATATTTTTATACTATAATAAAATTCATGGTGTAGATAAAGAAACTAAATTTCATTGTAACACGTAGCATAACGTATATTATATTTAGTATATTTTCTATTTGTATAAATAATACGATATTATTGAAAATATTTAAAAACATAGAAAAAATTATACCAACAATGTTGACGTTTTTTCTACTTCACTTTATTTCTTTTTTTCGTTTTCACTAGCAGATATCGTCGATGCGACTCATATTTTTCTTAGAAAGAGACATAAAACGGGTAATAGGTACCATAAACTAACTATTTCTTAAATGTCGCTTAATCTATCGTACATAAGTTGAATAAACAAAGTTTTATTTACACGATAAATTACGTAATATTTTACGGTAAAAGTTAGACTCGAACGAATATAAACTTTAAGTTCGGAAAAAACGATGCACCGCTGCGAGTATACCTCATTATTTTGATGAAAAAAAAAAAGAGAAAGAAAAAAAAAAGAAAGAAGAAAAAAAAGGAAGAAAGAAAAAAAAAAGAAAATTTCAAATAATTAATACGGCGTCGTTCTTTTCGCTAACGAGCAATCTAGATTCGCCGGAAAAAGAAATTTGCAAATTTTTTTCAGGAATACATTCCTATTTATATTGTTAAGAATCAACGGATATTTTATTAATAATTTAATTCGTATTAAATAAAATAAGAAAAGAAAAACAATCTGATAATAAAGAAAAACTGACATTTCTGATAGAAAATAAATTTTGGAAAAGATTTCGCTCGACCAAGCAATTAGAAATTATTCGATTAATTTTTTCGATAATGAATTGAAGTCGAAGTCAATTCGATTTCAATTTCGTGAATATACAATTTTGTGATTGTATTTTGAATTAAGGCCTCTTTTTTTCTGCTTCTTTTATACGGAAGATTTGTGTTTTTACTAGCTGTCGTGTCATCACCTTTGAGAATTTATTTAAGCCGAGCATGGAAACGTCGAAGAAATATGGCGAACGAAGAACCGCTTTCAAACGATTGAGAAAATTCAAAAGCGAAGCAAGCAGCGAATATATTTTTTTTTCCTTTTCATTTCTTTTTCTCTTCTTTTTTGTTTGTCTGTTTAATTTTATTTTCCTCTTTTTTTTTTTTTTTGCTTTTTCTAGAGATTTAAATAGGTCACAGTGTCAACGAACAAGCGTAAAGAATAAAACGTAGTCACGAATTTTCATTTTAATGAAGGCAAACGTATAATTTTTAAACTTACAACTTCTCTCTCGAGCATCACTTAAAGGATCTAATTAGCCTCTCATCCGTGTCATATGGTTTTTCTTTCTTCTTTTTTCTTCCTTTTTTTTTCTTCTTTTCTTCGTCAACAAATTTAACTTGCACACTACGTTTTCGGACAATTTTACAAATTCAACGAATAATTTATATCGATCGTTTCGTAATGAAAATTAAAAATACGAGTAAAAGAATAGAAATATTTTTAATATTAATATAAATAATAAAAATAATTAACGTATAATAATAATAATAATAATAATAATAATAATAATAATAATAATAATAATAATAAAAATTGTTCTATCGTATTACGAAAAAAAAGAAATAGAAAAAAAGATAAAAAAACGGAGACAGAGACAGAGACAGAGAGACAGAGCGACAGAGAGAGAAAGAGAGAGAGAGAGAGAGAGAGATAAAAAGAATAAAAAAAAAATAGGTAAATTATCCTATCAGCGGGTAGAAATATTTTCATGCAAGAAATGAACGAACAAAGTTGAAAACGCAATAGCAAGTACAAACGATGAATGGGGAAAAAAAAGAAAAACAGACATAGAAAAAACGAGAGATAAAACGAGAGAAAGAGAGAGAGAGAGAGAGAGAGAGAGAGAGAGAGAGAGAGAGAGAGAGAGAGACGTTAAATAGAACGGAAAATAGAACTCCGCGAATCATCGACTCGACAGCACGTCATAAATGTTAAATATCCACTTGGTTTATTTACAGTACCTCGTAGTACACCGACTCCAGTTACAACAATGTATTTGTTTCGAACACGCGGGTTGCTAGGGGTAGGAGGTGAAAGAGAAAGAGAGAGAGAGAGAGAGAGAGAGAGACAGAGGTAGAAGAGGGGTGAAGGATGGGGGATCGGCCAGCAAATATTTTCCTTAGCCGTGTTTATTTGAACTGAAGAAAATTTAATTAGAGCTTAGAGCGTTCGCTTTATTACAAACAATTCTCTTGCTGTCGCTCGTCAAGCGTGCTTCGGCTACAAAAAAAAAAGAAAAAGAAAAAGAGGGAGAGAGAGGGGTGAAGGGGATCATATTTTGTTTCTTTGGTTTTTTCTTTTTCTTTATAATTTGTCTCTTTCTTTCTGTATTTTGTTTTTTCTTATTTACTTATTTCTTCTTTCTCTTTTTTTTTCTTTTTTTTTTCTCGTCGAAATTATTCTTATAACGAATAATACCGATGAAACGATCTACGAAGAGACTGAAAGTACCGAGTGTACTCACTGGAAATAGCTTTGTGAAGAAACCAAAGGAATACCTACATATATATATATATACATGAGAGAGAGAGAGAGAGAGAGAGAGAGAGAGAGTATAAATGTATGATCGTGATATAGACACATACACGCGTGCTCACACACAACAGCGATTTTCTCGATTTTCTTTGAAAGCCATCGTTGTGGCTTTTCTTCTCATGCAATATCGATGATACACCAAGAAAGGATAGAGTATTTTATTTGGCAGCCGGTATGAAAAGTATGCTTCTCTCTTTTACAACGCTCTTTATATTAAATATTACACATTTAGGTATGGATAAATATATATATATATATATATATATATATATATAAAGAAACGAAAGAAAAGAGGAAGAAGAGAAAGAAGGAAAAAATTAGAGAAAAAATGTTCGGCTCTATTTAATGATAATTATAATAATTATAATATATTTACTCGACTTGTTTATTTCTATTTACTCGTCTAACTTAATTATTTTGAATATTTTTATTTCGTTGTTTAATATTTTTTTCTCTCTTTTTTTTTTTTTCCTCTTCCTCTTTTTAATAATACGTTGATCGAATATCGCCGAGAAAATTTATAAACGTACTGCGTATTAAATCGAATGTCAGTGAATAAAAAAATGTTCGATAACGCAATTTTAATTGATAATAGTTTAAAATAAGAAGCGTGCCCTGTATGAAGAAAATGAATAATTAATATTAATAATTCTAATTTTGGCTAAGAAATAGAGTAATATATAAAGATAATGAAAAATGAATAATCAATAAAAAATAAAGAATAATGAATAAGAATAATGAATAAAGAAAATCTATATTCTTTCTATTTATAATATGCACATGAAAATTATTATTTCGAATATTAATGATCGAATTAAGTCATTATCGTTGCATTAATTGACAAAAATAAAATTTTCCGAATAACTGTATTAAAACGGATACGAATAGAAGCGAAGCTTATTATATTTCTTAAAATATATCTCGTTACTTTTATCTTGCAATTTTTTCTAATTATTAATTAATCGAAAATTAAATATTTTTAACCGACTAACAAAGTTTTATGAGCAATCGAATGCATTACGAAACCACCAATGAGACAATCTCATTATCGATAAGAGAATATAGTCTTATTTAATCATAAGATTCAATACAATTTATCATTACAAATTTACAATAATAAAAATTCATATTTATTTATATTATACATTATATAATATTATAAATTCATATTAATATCAAATTTATAATTGAAAAATTTTAATAAAAAGTCAATTGTTGTTTCTAGTAATATCCGGTTTATATCAAAAATTTCACGCAGAATATTACGTATATACATACGTAAATTAATTTAAAGAAAACTCAATCGCAAAAGACGAATGTTAATTAACAAAACAGTCTCTTATTAACGTATTAAATATTTTAATCAATTGTCCAGTCCGTCGATTAGTCGATGACATCAGTCGTCTGAAAATTTAAAAGAGAGACTGAGAAAAAGAGAAAGAGAAAGAAAGAAAGAAAGAGAGAGAGAGAGAGAGAGAGAGAACAAGAAGAAAAAAGCAAGGACATAGGACATTACTTTTCGAAGAGCAACAATAACAACAACACAATAAAAATAGAAATAACAACTACGTGAAAGAAATCGCATGTCGTTCGTGACTTCGATTCACAACGAGTTATTAAAATTCATTCTCACGCTACCTTCTACGGTGGACCTTCGCAATATAAACGTGGACACGCATAACGAATACGTTTATCTTTACACGAATACACAGTGACGCATATTTTAAAACGAATCAAAAATTTTCGTTTAAATATCGAGTACCAATAATTCTTATTAATTGTCTCATCTAATTTCATGAATTTCGTTATTCAAAAAGATACGAAAAGAATGGAAAAAATGAGATAAATATTATGTAAAATTATTTTGTAGTATCACATTCTTACATAAAATAAATTCATACGGATACACAATAGCGCGTATTTTCAAACGAATCGAATAAATTTTTAATTAAATATCGGGGTCCAATAATTCTTATTAATTGTCTCATCTAATTTTGAAAATTTCATTGTCCATAAAAAAAATAGACGCTATGCAAGATCATTTCGTAGAATCACGTGAAAGCGTGAAATTCTTATGAAAAATAAATTTACACGTATACATAGTGGCGCGTATTTTCAAACGAATCAAATAAATTTTTATTTAGATATCGGGGTCCAATAATTCTTATTAATTGTCTCATCTAATTTTGAAAATTTCATTGTCCATAAAAAAAATAGACGCTATGCAAGATCATTTCGTAGAATCACGTGAAAGCGTGAAATTCTTATGAGAAATAAATTCACACGGATACACAGTGGCGCGTATTTTCAAACGAATCGACAAATTTTATTTTAATACCAAACTCCAATAATTCTTATTAATGCTCTCATCAATTTCATGAATTTCATTGTCCATGAGAAAAAAAATAGTCTCTATGTAATACAATTTTGCAGTATCACGTTGAAGCATGAAATTCTTATGTGAAATGAATTCACACGAATACACAGTTACGTGTATTTTAAAACGAATCGAAAATTTTCATGAAATATCAGAAATATTTAATAATTCTTATTAATTGTCCAATCTAATTTCATGAACTTCGTCGTCCATGAAAAAGAGAAAGAGAAAGGAAGAGAGAAAGAAAGAAAAAGAAAAAAGATAGATACTTTGCAATACTATTTTGTAGTATTACATAGAAGCGTGAAATTCACGTAGAACAAACTGTTTCGTAAAGGTCGGATAAGTGATGTTAGTATGTGCGCGAACGCGTGAAACAAAGAGAGATAGAAAGAAAGAGAGAAGGAGAGGGGGAGAGAGAAAGAGAGAGAGAGAGAAAGAGATTCGCAATAGAGAGTGTATGTGTTGAGAGAGGAAGAAAGAGAGAACATTGTAGAGTGTATTCATCTAGTCTTTTATTCGTATCTCCCGCGGGAAGCACCTGTCACGGTGGCACGCAGCGAGACCTGTACGACTAGATACTAGTCATGCTACCCTATATGTGTATGCACACGAGTATCTTTATATACATATACATACATATACATAAATATATATATATATATATATATATATATATATATAGAGAGAGAGAGAGAGAGAGAGAAAGAGAGAGAGAGAGATTCATATATATACACAAAAATATCATGTTAACACGTTGCATAGTATGAAGATATATACATGTATACATACATAATATATATGTACATATATATATGTATATATGTATACACATACACAGATAGATACGGATATATACATATATATATAATACATACGTAGAAATGCATATAGTAAATTCACATTCGTGTATGTACATGGATATGTATCTGTATGCGGGTAACCACGTCATTTCGCTTAAATAAAAGAATCACCGGGGACACTCGTGGTTAATTGGAATAATTAATCGGCTCGCTTCATTGTCCCCCTTTACTCTACTCCACCGCAACCTCATCTTCCATCTCACTCTTTCTCATGGTACACATATATCTATATATACACACATATATATGTATGTATGTACATATCTATGTACACGAGATACATATATCGACTACGTATCTATACATTTCTCTCTCTCTCTTTCTCTCTCTCTCTCTCTCTCTCTCTCTCTCTCTCTCTCTCTCTGTCTCTGTCTCTCTCTCTCTGTCTCTGTCTCTGTCTATCTGTCTGTCTGTTTGTCTATCTGTATCTCTCTCTCTTTCCCTCTCTCGCTATCTCTCTCTTTCGTTCCTGTCGGAAACACGTAATAGTTGTAACGTACTACTGGGATATCCGTGGTCTTCCTGCTGAAATTTCGCAAGTCCCTAGCCCTTTCCCACCCCACTTAGACTTTCTTCTTTCTTAAAATCTTTTCCTCTATCTCTTTTCTTTCTCATAGCTTACGTTCTTTCCTTCTTTCTTCCTTTCGTCCTTCCTTCCTTCCTTTCTTTCTTTCTTTCTTTCTTTCAAGCCCAGAGTGAAGTGCCATTGCACGAGGGTACTTTTATCAAGTGACTAGATAAAATATTAGGTAGGTACTATATATTCGCCTATATATATATATATA
>NC_057701.1:3757060-3758508 GCF_014466175.1 Vespula pensylvanica | reverse complement strand
TCTCTTTCTCTCTCTCTCTCTCTCTCCGTGTCTCACCCTCTAAGCTCTTACGAGATACGTCAGATTTTTTCACGAGATAAATCATCGAATACACAAATTAAGCGGCGAGCCTCTCGAGTGCTTCCGGATAAGGGGCGCCAGCTTCATAATTCAAAAAATAGAAGGGCTCTGTTAAGGGTTAAGAATCACCGATGTGGAAAATGTGTGAGAGTGAGAGAAAGAGAGAGAGAGAGAGAGAGAGAGAGAGAGAGAGAGAGAGAGAGAGAGATAAAGATAAAGAGGGAGATAATTCTGATAAAAATTCAAGATCGATCGAGTCCAATATAGCACTGAATTATAAACGGAAATGATTCATACGTTTCAAACGATTTTAATCGTTCACGATGACACATATAACTACGATTAAACTAACAAGGAATACACTATTCAATTGACGATGGAATTACACAGATATTCTTTTCTATTTCTGTCTTTTTTTTTTTTTTTTTTTTTTTTATATACATAAATCATACAAATAGTCGCAAAGGTCATGATAATATAAATTGAAAATAACATTGAAAGTTGGTTTGACCTTGGAAAATCGTACAAGGCGGAAGAAGGGAAAGAAGAAAAGTGAGAGAAAGAGAATGACGATATCTTTATTGTTATTTTATTATATAAAAATTAATTATAATAAGTTATTGATTATAAATGATAATACTAACGGCAATATATAATTATCCATTGTATTTATAATAATTTTGTTTGTCGATGCATAAATTTAAAAAATTACATTGAAACAGTATTCATTTTCATTTCGACAACTGCTATGAATCAACTTTGTTTCTTTCGTATTTTGGTCAGCGTGAAAATCTAAACATTTAGAATTTGATAATGTTTCGACTGGTGTCTCGAAGATAACATTGTCACTTTTGACAATTATAGTTAGCTTTTAATTAGTTTTTAAATATACATGATCTTATTCTTGTATCTCTCGGTTGAAAATTGATAATGAATTAGGCATTAGAATTTTATTGTTGTACGGAATATGATAAAAATCGGCACGTGTGATCCTGTCAACTTGATTCCAATCATCTTATTAAATCATTTGACCAATAAAATTATCATAAATGAATAATAATTATTTATCGTTTTGATTTCATTAGTATTATCACTTATTGTCATTATTTTATTCAAATTTAATTTTTATATAACAAAAATAAAACGAAGATTTTATCATTCTTTTTCTGTCTTTTTCTCTCGTATGATTTCTCAAGGTCACACCAGCTTTCGATAGCATTTTTAATTTACATTTTCGTGACTTTTGTAACTATATGCTTTCGATCTATATATATATATATATATATATATATATATATATATATATATATAAAAAGAGGAAAAAGAATTCGTGCGATTCTATCATCAATCGTATAGTGTTCTAAGAGTCCTTGTAATCCTTCATTCAT